>NC_036863.1:2518760-2541623 GCF_002910315.2 Salvelinus sp. IW2-2015
ATAATAACTAGGGCCTATTAACTAGGATATTATAACTAGGATATATAACTAGGGTCTATAACTAGGTCTATAACTTAGGATATATAACTAGGGTCTATAACTAGGAATATAGACTAGGACTATATTAATAGGGCCTATAGCTTAGGGTCTATAATTAGGGCTAATAACAGGATTATATAAACTAGGATATATAACTAGTCTATAACTAGGATATATAAACTTAGGCCTATAAACTAGGATATATAACTAGGGTAATAATATAACTAGGGCCTACATAGCTAGGGTTATAACTAGGATTATAACTGTATAGGGTCTATAACTAGGATATATAACTAGGCCTATACTTAGGATATATAACTAGAATATATAACTAGGGTCTATAACTAGGATATATAATAGGATATTATAACTAGTGTCTATAACTAGGATATATAACTAGGATATATAACTAGGGGCCTATATATCTAGGATATATAACTAGATATATAATAGGGTCTATAACTAGGATATATAACATAGGATATATAAGACTAGGGTCTATAACTAGGTACCATATAACTAGGATATATAACTAGGTATATATAACTAGGATATATAATAGGATATATAACTAGGGTCTAATTAACTAGGATTAATAACTAGGATCTATATAACTAGGATATATAGACTAGATATATAACTTAGGATATATAACTAGGATATTATAACTAGGCTATATAACTAGGTATATAATAACTAGGATATATAACTAGGAATATATAACTAGGGTCTATACTAGGTATATAACTAGGGTCTATAAACTAGGGTCTATAACTAGGACTATAACTAGGATATATACTAGGATATATAACTAGGATAACTATATCTAGGATATATAAACTAGGATATATAACTAGGGTCTATAACTAGGATATATAACTAGGATATATAACAGGGTATATAACTAGGTATATAACTAGGGTCTTATAACTAGGGCCTATAACTAGGATATATAACTAGGATATATAACTAGGGTTATAAACTGGGATATATAACTAGGATTATAACTAGGCTCTATATAGGACCTATAAACTAGGATATATAACTAGATATTAACTAGGGTCTATAACTAGGATATAACTGATATAAACTAGGTTATAACTAGGTATAACTAGGTCTATAACTAGGATCTATAACTAGGGTCTATAACTAAGGATAAATATAACTAGGGATATATATCTAACTAGGATTATAACTAGGATTATAACTAGGGGTCTATAACTAGGATATTATACTAGATATATAACAGGATTATTAACTAGGATATATAACTAGGCGTCTATAACTAGGACCTATAACTAGGAATATATAACTAGGATATATAATAGGGTCTATAAACCTCGGATATATAACTAGGATATATATCTAGGAATATATAACTAGGATACTATAACTAGGTCTATATAACTAGGATATATAACTAGGATAATATCTAGAGATATATAACTAGGATATATAATAGGTCTATAACTAGGAATATACTAGGGTCTATAACTAGGGTCTCAGATAGGCCAGTGTTTTTCCCATGTTAGGTCACGTTGTCATACATTCTTATAGCACATCAATAGCTCGTTTCCTGTTGGGTTGTTTCCATTTTCAGAATCCAACAGGAAATGAGAGTTAGCAGTCAAGGATCTGGATCCCAGAAATGCCACACAGACCAGAAAATGCTGTTGATGCATATTGAGAGTAAGTTTATTTGGGAAAACAAATTGTGAAAAAATTGGATACTTAACAGTCATTAAAAACTTGCATGATGGCCTAATGCCAAGAAGAGGAATACAATATTGTCCCCCATCCAGTGAGGCAGAAGATGTGACACACCCCATGCCTCTAAGACAAGTGGATCATTATCTCAAGTGATATGAAGAGGGTCAAATTGAGCTCAACCTGTTTAAGCCTTTCCTCAAAATTTTCTCAAATTGTGGCTTGTTTTTTGACGTTACATAATGATACATTATAATACATTTTTTACGCAAAAATGTAAAATCTTTATATTTTTTTTCAGAACAGTAATAAGAATTCTTATCAACATGTTGCTCCAGATACACAAGATTCAGACATTCATGAGGTAATGTGCAGGTAGCCTAGTGGTTAGAGTGGTAGGGGCGGTAGGTAGCCTAGTGGTTAGAGTGTAGGGGGCGGTAGATAGTCCAGTGGTTAGAGCGTAGGGCGGCAGGTAGCCTAGTGGTTAGAGTGTATGGATGGCAGGTAAGCCTAGTGGTTAGAGCATAGGGGTGGTATGTAGCCTAGAGGTTAGAGTGTAGGCGGGTGGTAGGTAGCCTAGTGGTTAGAGCGTAGGGGTGGCAGGTAGCCTAGTGGTTAGAGGTAGGGGTGGCAGGTAGCCTAGTGGTTAATGTGTTAGGAGGGCAGGTAGCCTAGTGGTTAGAGCGTTTTCGGTGGCAGGTAGCCTAGTGGTTAGAGTGTAGGGGTGGTAGGTAGCCTAGTGGTTAGAGTGTAGGGGGGTAGGTAGCCTAGTGGTGTTAGAGTGTAGGGCGGTAGGTAGCCTAGTGGTTAGAGTGTAGGGGCGGCAGGTAGCCTAGTAGTTAGAGTGTAGGGGCGGTAGGTAGCCTAGTGGTTAGAGTGTAGGGCGCGTAGGTAGCCTAGTGGTTAGAGTGTAGGCGGCGGCAGGTAGCCTAGTGGTTAGAGCGTAGGGGCGGTAGATAGCCTAGTGGTTAGAGTGTAGGGGCGGTAGGTAGCCTAGTGTGTTAGAGTGTAGGGGCGGTAGATAGTCCATGGTTAGAGCGTAGGGGCGGCAGGTAGCCTAGTGGTTAGAGTGTATGGATGGCAGGTAGCCAGTGGTTAGACATAGGGTGGTATGTAGCCTAGAGGTTAGAGTGTAGGGGTGGTAGGTAGCCTAGTGGTTAGAGCGTAGGGGTGGCAGGTAGCCTAGTGGTTAGAGCGTAGGGGCGGTAGGTAGCCTAGTGGTTAGAGTGTAGGGGTGGCAGGTAGCCTAGTGGTTAGAGCGTTTCGTGGCAGGTAGCCTAGCTGGTTAGAATGTAGGGGTGGCAGGTAGCCTAGTGGTTAGAGTTGTAGGGGTGGTAGGTAGCCTAGTGGCTAGAGCGTTGGGGTGGTAGGGTAGCCTAGTGGTTAGAGTGTAGGGGTGGTAGGTAGTCTAGTGGTTAGAGTGTAGGGGTTGGTATAGCCTAGTGGTTAGAGCGTAGGGTGCGTTGGCGAAGGCCGATGAAAATCTGTCGCTTTCATTAACTATTTCCGTTCGCTTCTTTCGCTGTACACCCGCCCGCACATTCGCACCCAGTCGCGCCGGTTTTACCACCGCTCAGTCCCTGCTTCGCATATTTTTCTCTCCACCCTCTGGTGCCGTACACTATCTGCCCTGCCGCGCTGGACACAGCGGAGAATCTCTTCAGCGCGCCTTCTCCTGCACGCTCTCCCGATCCCTACTCCCCTCAGGCTGACGGAAACCTCACACACCGCGTCGGTCTCCGGAGGGACTACCACTACGCCTCGTCGTCAGGAGCAACGTACAGTATTGATCTACCCCTCTCGTGCTCCGCTGACGATCACCGGTCAGCGGCTCCCGACAGGTGGTACTCCATTATTAAATGCCTCATCTTGTGTTCGAAGGCTCTTTCGCGCACTTAAGCGTGTTTCGATTTGGGCTAGTGGTCTCTAGAAAGGCGCTGCCCTGGTTGCGTGCACTCCTTTTCAGGTCTGTTAGTTGGCAGCCTCGTAGGCGGACACCAGTGTTACGCTGTTCGAGGAACTACTTCCGACTCCTTCGATCGTAATGTATAAGCGCGCGCTCTGAGGACCTCCTGTCTCACGGATCTCCAATTACCAGTCTGCGAGAATAACTATAATAATGCCCTTCCCGCCCGTCGTGCATCCTGGCCAAACAGTACCTGCTATGCTCGTACACTCTGCCCTTCCTGACGCTTATATTATTCCTGGCCCGCCATGGACACGCGAGCCGAGGAAATCTCAGAGGATCTTATTCATTACGTGCTCTCAGCCACCATATCGACCTCCGTCCTCGGCTGACCTCGACCTGGAGCTCTCTATGCAGCTAGGGTGTCTCTTATTGGTATTTTAGCTACCAAGTAGGAGCCTAGTGGTTAGAGCGTTGGGGTGCGTAGCGGGGGCCGGACGTTGTCAACAGTCGCCCACAGTGATATGGTACGGAGTGGGGATATAGTACCGGTAAGCGGGTAGCCTAGTGGTTAGAGTGTAGGGGCCAGGCGTAGGTAGCCTAGTGGTTAGGAGTGTAGGGGGCAGGTAGTCTAGTGCTTAGAGTGTAGGGGCGGTAGGGTAGCCTAGTGGTTAGAGCGTTGGGGTGGTAGGTAGCCTAGTGGTTGAGCGTAGGGTGGTAGGTAGCCTATTCCGAGTACCACCGCCACGTCGTTTTATAATTTATTTATTTCTACTTTTTTTATATTCTTTATTTTTTAGAGCGTTGGCGGTGGATAAGGTAGCCCTAGTGGTTTAGAGTGTAGGGGCGCTAGGCGGTAGGTAGCCTAGTGGTTAGAGTGTAGGGGGGGCAGGTAGTGTAGTGGTTAGAGCGTAGGGGTGATAGGTGGCCTAGTGGTTAGAGCGTAGGGGTGGTAGGTAACCTAGTGGTTAGAGCGTAGGGGTGGTAGGTAGCCTAGTGGTTAGAGCGCTGGGCCAGGAACCGAAAGGTTGGTGGATCAAATCCCTGAGCTGACAAGGTAAAAATCTGTCGTTCTGCCCCTGAACAAGGCAGTTAACCCACTGTTCCCCGGTAGGCTGTCATTATAAATAAGAATTTGTTCTTAACTGGCTTGCCTCTTTAAATAAATAAAACTTATTGTAGAGGTTGAGAGGAGAGGTACAACAGATCCCTGGCTGACTTGCTGACTGGCACAAACAGAGTTCCAAACAAAGCAGGCTTGTGTTCCACAGTTGTTTCCTTGGTAATGAGTGCCACGGCGACATCCTGGCCTTTCATCTCAGCAGCGGGTTCAGAGCTCCAATCAATCTGTGCAGACACCACGCCACATCAGCGTTCTGCTACATCTGCCTGAGGCTCTGCCTGGGTCACCTCCTCGGTCCAACACAACACAGTACAGCACAGAAACTACAACACAACACAGTACAGCACAGAAACTACAACACAACACAACACAGTACAGAAACTACAACACAACACAGTACAGCACATTTAGAGACAGCACACCATGCAGTAGACCTATAGCTGATTAATAGAAAGAGTAGCACAAACCTGTGGATAAATATCTCTGAATCTATTTTAGGTCCTAAAATGCACATAGAGCTTTGTAAAATACTTTGAATAGATCAAACTTCAACAATATACACAATATTATATATCCACATGTACTGAAGTAAAAGGGAAAAGTAGGTAAACAACATGATACAGCCCCACGTTGTGTTTAATTGAGAGATGTAGTGTAGGCTGCATGATAACATATTCCCTGTGTTATCTGGCAGATGACAAACACAAATAGATTCAAAACACAGAATCCATTTGAACAAGTGACAGGATTCTCACATTGTCATTAGAGTGCATTGTGGAAGCAGCTCATTGCTGTCAGTTTACAGGTTTTCATCAGTACATCACACACTGCTTCCACACAGAGAAAGTTCTCTTTGTTGAGATTACTCCTGCCTGAACCACGAGTACAAATATATGTTCATGCAAAATAACATTAGCATCTAGCCTAGTCTCTCGGGGACAAGCAGGGGATAAGCCTAAGTACTGTTCACGCCATGTGGACCTCTGTAGGCTACATTGTATAGAACTGAATGCATGTAGTTGATGTGTAGGATTTGTCTTTGACCGCACAATAACATCCTGTAAAAAAAGAAGAAGAATAAGACAGAAACACCTGGTGATTTATTTGTGGATTAGTGTCAAGTTCAAATGGGATGTGCTGTCACAGAAGAACATCCAGGTCGGAACCTGAACATCCAGGTCAGAACCTCATATAACTAGTGTCATTTGTAATGATGTCTTCTGGCTGATCTGAACAGGCTTCAGTCCAAATTGACTCATATGGATATATAACAACTGTTAAAAAAACCACACAAAAACCATTTGAACCGTCTAGCTGGAGCCGGTCTGAGCGGTCGGTTGTGAATGTCCTCACCCGTTAGTACTTATTATTATATTACGATTCTGACTCACTACAGGCTGTCCTGCGAGAACCAGACAGATGTGTCCACATCCAGGGGTTAACTGGCTCTTGGACACCACCACACATTAGACCACACACACATAGAAGAACTGATATTGTGGACCAGTAACTGTCCTGATACTCTGAATGACTTGTGTTTCATTGCGGACGCACAACACTTGTAGATTAAAACACACTGATAACTTGGTCGGCAGCCAAACTTCAGCGTCTTCAGCTGCCGACAATGATAGCCACTCTGACCTGGAGTGGGAGGGGTCAGAGTCAAAATGTGCATTAAAACATTGATTGGTGGGAACAAGGAGGCGGGAAATCACCCTAACGGGACTGTGGTGAAAGTCACATGCACAGGCATGGCGTTTTTTAATTGAATGTTTTCCAAGTATTGTTGCTTTCATAGGTCTTGAATGGTTAGGCTACTACTGGTTCTTTAAGATTTCTCTGTGTGTTATGAACCTGAGGGAAAGAGCCTTCGACGTCACTATCAACAGATCTATGCTGCCCTCTTTTGGCCCTCAGGGATCCTATCAGCAGAGGTCAAATGTCAGAGTGGGGGGGAAGCTGACTGGCAGCCAGGAGTCCTGCTGCAGCACACAGAGAGGATCTGATGGTTGGATGGATGACAGAGAGAGAATATGAGTAAAGAGTGATGAAGAGGACAGCTAGATGAATGAGTGAGGGAGGTGAGAGAAGAGGAGGGTAGGTGAACGATGGTGAGTATATAGCAGAGAGGAAAAAACACTGTTTCTCTCTCTCTCCATCATCCTCCGTCTGTCTCGCTCTCTCATCATCAACCTGTCTGTCTCTTTCTCTCTCCATCATCCCTGTCTGTCTCTCTCTCTCCATCATCCCTGTCTGTCTCTCTCTCTCCATCATCCCTTGTCTGTCTGTCTCTCTCTCTCTCCATCATCCCCTGTCTGTCTCTCTCTCTCCAGGCATCCCATGTCTGTCTCTCTCTCCATCATCCCCTGTCGGTCTCTCTCTCTCTCCATCATCCCCTGTCGCTCTTTCTCTCTCTCTCCATCATCCTGTCGTCTCTCTCTCCTCTCCATCATCCCCTGTCTGTCTCTCTCTCTCTCTCTCCCATCATCCCCTGTCTGTCTCTCTCTCTCCCTCCCCCCTCTCTCTCTCTCTCTCTCTCTATCATCCCATGTGTCTCTCTCTCCTCTCTCTCATCCTCTCTCATCTCTCTCTCTCTCTCTCTCTCCTCTCTCTCTCTCTTCTCTCTCTCTCTCTCTCTCTTCTCCTCTCTCTCTCTCTCTCTCTCTCTCTTCCTATCATCCTCTTTCTCTCCTCTCTCTATCATCCCATCTCTCTTTCCATCATCCCCTGTCTGTCTCTCTCTCCCTCATCCGATCTCTCTCTCTCTCTCTCCATCATCCCCTGTCTTTCTCTCCAGCATCCCCTGTCTCTCTCTCTCTCTCTCTGTCCATCATCCCTCGTCTCTCTCTATCCATCATCCCCTGTCTCTCTCTCCACATCTCTCCCTCTCTCTCTCTCTCTGTCTCCATCCATCCCCCTTCCTCTTTCTCCTTCCCTCCCTCCCACCCTCCCTCCCTGATTCCTTTCTTTCTTCCTTCCCTCACTCCATCCCTCTCTTGCCCTCTCTCTCTCTCGCTCTCACTTCCTGACTTGACAAAGAGGGAGTATCTGACCGCTGTATCTCCTATCCGAAGTTTACAACACAGTGGGTGGCATACTGCCATCTGCTATCCAGAGCAGTGAGCAGACTGCTTCACTAGAACATTGTGACTGAGTGGAGGGGAGATTTCCAAGAGTCTAATAGATCCCCTCCTCCACCCTCAGTGTGCATTTGCATTCAGCACCAGTCAGTAGGACCTTCAATGGGCTAATCCTGCTTTTGCTCTGGTGGCTCAGATCTCTCCACCCCCATAATGCACAGGTTCTGGGGCCCATTGGCCAGGCTGTCTGGGGGGCTGCCAACCTCCGCTGACCCCTGCCCCCCGCGCTCCTCCCCTCTTCTCCCCTCTCCTCCCCACCTGTACCTAGAGGTCCTCGGCTGCTGCTTGGCATTGTGGGTGTGTAGGTGCTGTGATGAGGAGTGTGGTCAGTAACCCAGGGAGATGTAGGAGATAGAGAGAATGGATGCACACTAATCCTGTTTTGCACTTCTATGCTATCAGCAGTGTTGAGGGGAGTCACAGCACCAGTGTTGAGGGGGGTCACAGCACCAGTGTTGAGGGGGGTCACAGCACCAGTGTTGAGGGGGTCACAGCCCCAGTGTTGAGGGGTCACACCCCAGTTGAGGGGTCACAGCACCAGTGTTGAGGGGGTCACAGCCCCAGTGTTGAGGGGGTCACAGCACCAGTGTTGAGGGGGGTCACATCACCAGTGTTGAGGGGGTCACAGCAACAGTGTTGAGGGGGGTCACAGCACCAGTGTGAGGGGGGTCACAGCACCAGTGTTGAGGGGGGTCACAGCACCAGTGTTGAGGGGGGTCACACAACAGTGTGAGGGGGTCACAGCACCAGTGTTGGAGGGGTCACTGCACCAGTGTTGAGGGGGGTCACTGCACCAGTGTTGAGGGGGTCACGCACCAGTGTTGAGGGGGGTCACAGCACCAGTGTTGAGGGGGGTCACTGCACCAGTGTTGAGGGGGTCACAGCACCAGTGTTGAGGGGGTCACAGCACCAGTGTTGAGGGGGGTCACAGCACCAGTTTGAGGGTCACAGCACCAGTGTTGAGGGGGTCACTGCACCAGTGTGAGGGGGTCACAGCACCAGTGTTGAGGGGGTCACAGCACCACACACAGCACAGCACTATCATAGACCACTAGGGAAATGTGGGTTAAGTGTGTGTGTGTGGGTGTGATGTGTGGAAACTTCAATGTGTCGTTGTTGGTGCATGCTGTTGGTGTTAAGAATGCACTGTGTGTGTGTTGTCGTGTGTGTGTGATGTGTGAATATGTGTGTGTGTTGTGTGGTGTGTAGACGTATTGTGTGTGTGGTGTCTGTGTGATGTGGCTTGGTCGACGGTGACCTGTGTGTCGAGAGAGAGAGAGAGGGTCTGTGCATGTGTGTCTGTGTGTTTGTGTGTGTGTGTGTGTGTGCATGAGTATGACTGTGTGAGCAGGGAGGGCCCTTTGCCCTAACATAGTGCTGATGGTAACGATGAGGCCTGTTCCCGGACCATATGGGTTTAGCTGGTGAATTAAGTAAATGGCCCGTGTCCCAGCTGGTGGCCTGTGTCTGAGGGCAGCGGTGGCACAGCCTTCCACCCTCCCCTCTGCAACCCCCTGACCCACTGTGCTGCTGTCACTGGAGTACGCCCCCCTTCCCAGCCACAGCTACAACATTTAACCAGTCACCGCATGTACACACGGGGAATATCTATCGCCTAGTGGACTGAATGTATATATGCAAGTAGTAGGGTTCAACTAACGCAAACTGACTGACTGAACTCATGGACTATTACATAGAAAGTCCTGTTAAGTTGGAGTTTAGAATGAGTTATACGTTGCTATGGGAACAACCTGATTGTTCCTGTTCACATATTATTTTATACCATTTTGTCTCAGATTGTAGTTTGAACATAAGGATACTTACCCAAAGTTGTCATAATGACTGTTAAGTGTTCCAGGGATACGTGATGTGACAGGCCTGGTCAGGAAGTGTGTGGCCATGGTCAAAACAGAGAAGAACAATCAGTAGAAAATATAGAAGGATAACTCTACCCCACTGCTCCATGTCTATATATTTTGTCTTCAACCCGTCCAGCGCCCTCCAAAAGGGATCAGAGGTTTGTCGTCTTTCTCCCTTTTTTTAGAAAGAGGTGTTGCTTACCTTCCATGCTAATAGTGTAGCCTACAACCGTCATGGCTGCCAGACACACAGTGAGCTGAGATTACTGGAAACCATGTACTGTATCTAACGGACTGTCAATGGAAGGTTATGTATTCTACTCAGACTCTTATTTGCACATTATCATTGCTTGTGTTTTAGATTTTTGTGTGGTCAAATTTGTGGTATTGCAGCTGTCTCTGTTAGTTCCATTACTGACGTAGTTACTGACGTAGCTATTGACGTAGTTACTGATGTAGCTACTGACGTAGTTACTGACGTAGTTACTGACGTAGCTACTGACGTAGTTACTGACGTAGTTACTGACGTAGTTACTGGGTGGGTGTGTGTGTGTGTGTGTGTGTGTGTGTGGTGTGTGTGTGTGTGTATTTAACAAGAGGAGACAGCCTGTGTCTCAAAGGCAGAGGGAGAGCCATTGGTTCACCAGTAATGTGGCGTAGAATCACTGGCTTGTTACCCCTGACAGCTACCATAATCTTTGGAGATTACCTTCCACAGTGAATAATTAGCAGGGCATGCATCGCGCACAATTATACCACCATAGCACCGCATCCCACCTCAGTAGGCAGGCTCTGCCAATCCCAAACCCCCCCCTCCCAACTCCCCCCTTTGCCCCAGCAGGAATCATGGGCAACTCAATCGAGTTGGCATTCTCTGGGACTTTATTAACGCTTAGCATTTGAAAGAGGGTGCTTGATTGGCATGTTCTGGTGACTGACTACTAAAATGAGGGCTTAATGCGTGAATATTTTTGTAGTTTCTCGTTCTAATTTCTTTGGAGATCTAGCACTGTTTTTACTTCTCTACGTGGGTAGAAACCGAACGTTTGATATGTTTCTTATTGAAATAACAGCCCTGCAGACGTTTAGAAGTGCTGTCACTCTGGACCTTGGGAAAGATTCTCAGATGAACCTCCTCAGGGGCTTTTGATTTGACCTGAATGTCATAAACAGGATATCAATTACGGTCCGTGTGGCTCAGTTGGTAGAGCATGGCGCTTGCAACGGCGCTTGCACGCCAGGGTTGTGGGTTCATTCCCCACGGGGGGACCAGGATGAATATGTATGAACTTTCCACTTTGTAAGTCGCTCTGGATAAGACGTCTGCTAAATGACTTAAAAAAAAAAAAAAAAAAAAAAAAAATTATGAGTATTCGTTGATGTGTCCAGTGATTTACCAATCGTAAAAAAAAAAGGAAAATAATCTCAAATTAGGATTTTCCTGTTTAATTTTCACATTTCTTTCTATTTGGAAAAACATCAGTTTGGAGTAAACTATGTCAGTAACTACGCCAGTAACCACGTCAGTAACCACGTCAGTAACCACGTCTGTAACTACGTCTGTAACTACGTCTGTAACTACGTCTGTAACCCACGTCTGTACTACGCCTGTAACTACGTTCAGTAACCACGTCACGTAACCACGTCTGTAACCACGTCTGTAACTAACTGTCCGTAACCACGTCAGTAACCACGTCAGTAACCACGTCAGTAACTACGTCTGTAACTACGTCTGTAACCACGTCAGTAAACCACGTCAGTAACCAACTTGTCTGTAACTACGTCTGTAACTACGTCAGTAACCACGTCAGTAACCAGTCAGTAACAGTCAGTAACCCACGTCAGTAACCACGTCTGTAACTACGTCAGTAACTAACTTCAATAGCCACGTCAGTAACTACGTCTGTAACCACTGTCAGTAACCATACGTCAGTAGAAAGCTAGTTACAACGCGGTCCAAAAAGTAAGGGACGCTAAAGTATACAAAACGACGTAGTTACTACGTCATACGTAACCCACGTCAGGGGACCCAAATGCTGGTCGGATGTTAACACTGAACTGTGGTGATTACCGCTCTTGTTAACTACGTCAGTAACTACTGGATCGTTCTTCAGTAAAGGCCGTCGTTTCACCTGTCAGTACCACCACGTACACGTTGAGACTACGTTCACAAATGGTTAACTACTGACGTAGGTACTTATCTTTACTTTTTCAGGTAACCAGCTCTGTAACGACTGACGTACAAGAGTTAACTACATACTGACGTAGTTACAGCTAACCACCGACTGGTTACGTCAGTAAACGGACGTGGTTACTCCGTCAGTAACTACGTCTGTACTTTCGTCACGTGAGCATAACTGTATCAGGTTTAACGGACCTAGTACCGTGTCATAGCATAGGTGAATATCAGGATTACATACGTGGTTACTATCTGGTGTATTTGAAGTAGTTATGATCGGTATTTTCAATAACGACTGAGAGAAAGTTAGTTACAACTTTGACGTCAAGGGTTAATACTAACTATACGGGGACGGATCGAGTCCAAAAAAAAAAACGTTTTAAAAAACCACGTCAGACTGGTTCTGGGCAGTGTTCCCTGGAAACGTCGTCCCGACGTCGTTACTGGCCAGTGTTACTGAACGTGGTTCCTGGAACTTGGTTTAACGAACGTGGTTTACTGCGTTAAACCTGATCTGTGTGTTACAGAAGTAGTTACTAGTACTACGAGTCTGTACTACTGTCATTAACTACTTACAGTAATCCTAGCGTATACAGTAAAAGATCTTAACCGTTAGTGAGAACGTCGTGTAACTTATTACAGAACCGGTCAGTGATATCTAACTTCAGTAACATCATCGACTCGAGTAACGGTTTTACTAACGGAGATCGATAGCTTGAGCTTTAAGTAACTACGTGCGATGCTACCTACGTCAGGTTTAACGAGCTTTATCATAACCCACGTCAGTAACTTAACGTCCTGTAACTACGTCAGTAACTACTTCAGTAACTACGTAAGTTAACTACCTGCGAGTACCACCGTCAGTAGACTACGTTCTGTACTTACGTACAGAGTAGTACTATACTAAAGTGTTCACTGTATGTTTAAACATACGTCAGTAACTACGTCAGTAAACTACGGGACCGTCGAGGTATTACATACCTTCAGTTCACTGACCACGTCGAGGGTATTATCATCGGCGGCAACGGTAACGCCAGTCGTCAGTAACTACAACGATCAGCCGTATAGTCCACGTCATGTAACACGTCAATAACTACGTTCAACGACTCAACGTACGAAATCAATGAGCTTTACGATCAGTAACTCTGACTGTGCGAGTTTACAACTACGTCAGAGAGACACGTTGGTAAGCGACGTCAGTTAAACTGCCCTACTTCAGTAAACTGTGAGATCTGTATCACGTGATAACCTGTATACGGTCAGTAACTTGCAGAACGTCAGTTAGAGGCCACCGTCTGTAAACCACTTCAGTAACCAGCCATGTACAATACGTCGTTACTTGGACGACCCAGTGTTGAACTCAAACCGCAGTAACTGCCATCTGCTGTAACCACTATTCAATAACCGCGATAACGTTGTTCAGACATACAACCCGTGACGGTGCTCGTGAGGACGTACTAGAATCTCACGGCCACAGTAATCGCTGTACAACGCCAAACGTTGAGATCTCTGACTCTATAGAGACGTATCGGACCATCTTTCAGACACACACACGTCCGAGTAAACGTGGTTACCAAGCCTAGTAACGGGCTGGTCTCGAGCGCCAGTAACGCACCCGTAACCCACGTCTGTACCGGACGTCCAGTAAACCAGCCGTCAGTAATCGTACGTCATTGTAACTCGTCTAGGTAACTACGCTGGCAGTTGCAACTACGTTCAATAACTACGTCTATAACGTGACGTCAGTATTCCTTTTACGTTCAGTACATTCTTTACGTCATTTATGTTACGTTTCAGTAAAACGATCTAGGTTATCTATTTCTTTTGTCAGCTAACTCACACCCAGTAACTACGTCAGTCAACCCTACGACATCGCTGTACATAACTCGTCAGTCCTACTTCATCTAACTACTGTCAGTAGCTACGTCAGTAAACTACGTCAGCTAACTTACGTTCTGTTTAGATTTTACGTTCAGTAACTTACTCCAGTACTACTTTCATGTTAATCTACGTTCATGTAACTACGTTTCAGTAGACTACGTCTCAGTAACTACGTCAGTACCTCACGCTCATCAGCTATCGTCAGTACCTACGTTTCAGTAACTCCTCCCAGTATAGTCAGGTCGAACCTACGGGTCAGCTAACCTTACGTCAGTACTAACCGTCCCAGTAACTAGCGTCAGTGAGACTCAACAGCTGCAGTAGACTACAGGTTCAATGTAACCTACGTCAATAGCTACGTCATAACTCACGCTCGTAATGGCAACTAACAGATTGACACTTGCCATATACTCAGCACATATCTTCCCGACTGCGGGAGTCACACAACAATCCTACAAACACAAGGCATGTAGTAGGTCCGTCTAAATAACCACGAGTCTGAAGATAGATACCATAACCCTTCCATTGACAGTCCGTTAGGGATTATCTAGTGCACACATGGTCATTCCAGTACATCTGGAAGCTCACTGTGTGTGCGTGCAGCCATGTTACGGTTGTACGGCCCCACTATTAGAAGGTTTCCTGGCGCCCGGTGGTGGGGGTGTCTTGGGATGAACGGTAAGCAACACTCTTTTCTAACCAAGGGACAGAAAGACGACAACCTCTGACGCCTTTTGGCAGGTGCGCTTGGGACCCGCCGGTTGACAGACAAAACTATACTTAGGACCATGAGCAGTGTGGTAGAAGTTTCCTTCTATATTTTTCTACTTGATGTTCTATTTCTTCTGTTTTGTTACCAGTCGGCCACACACTGGTCTCGCTGACGGCCCGTGCCGGGCGTCACCGATCACGTACCTCCTGGAACACCATTACACAGTCCATTGATTGACACACTTGGGTAAGTATCGCCTTCATTGTGCAACACTAGCGAATTTCTGCAGACCAAATATTTGCATAGAACTCCACATTAAATGTGAAACACGCAACAATCCGCAGGTTGTTCCTTATAGCAATCGTGATAACTCTTTATAAGCTCCAACTTAACAGAACTTTCTATGTAATTCCGTCGAGTTCCAGTCGTAGTTCAGCTCCAAGTTCAGCTTTGCGTTTAGGCCTTGAACCCTATCTACTTGCGATAATACTACCACACTTCCCAGCCTCCAACCTATGGCCCGGACTCACGCATGGATTCCGCCCGTCGTGGCTACCCTAATGCAGCGTGACCCATTATTTGGTTACACACATGTGTTCCTTCAAGCTCATTTTTTAGGGCCTGTGGCTCGGGAAGCAGGGGGCCCGTACTCCAGTGACAGCAGCACGCAGTGGTCAGGGGGATTGAGAGGGGAGGTGGACAGGTCTGCTGCCCACCGCTCGTCCCTGCCGGCCCGTCCTGGGCCTCTCAGATCCACAGGCGACCCTTCCATCTGTTGGGACAGGCCGACGGCCATCTCTGGAGGCTGGTTAATTGTGCACGCGGCAAGGCTGGGATAATCCGCGATGACTGTTGTCCGGGGGAACGGGAGGCAACTCATCGTTCCGCTTGGCCAACAGCCTATGTTATGGGCACAAAGTGGGCCCTGCGTGCGCTGCTTTCACCCTACAGGTCGATACCCTCCATCGCACTAGACGATCTCTCTTGACACACACACTAGCACGCGATGCATGCCTGCTAATTAATCACTGAGAGTATGCGGAAGGTAACTACACAAAAGATTATGGCTAAGGCTGTCAGGGGTAACAATAAGCCAGTGATTCTACGCCACATCTTCACTGGAGTGCACCCAACTTGGCTCTCCCTTCTGCCTTTGACGACACAGCTGTTCTCTCTCTTGTCTAAAACCTACACGACACACAACCACAACAACACACACACACACACACACACCACTACACACAGCACACCAACAACACACACACACACACCACACACAACACTAACACACACACACACACACACACACACACATCACACACCACACACACAGAGGACGTTACTAACTAAACACTAGCACATCACACACACGCACCTTACACAACACAGACTGTGACTGGATAATCAACATGTCTACTTTCAGCATCAACACACACACACATGCTCACTGAACATCCACTTTAATTTCCCGCGACACACGACTACATAGTACGGAGTCACATTCCTCATCTCTGTAACTGAGGCCCTGCCGCTTACACACTCAATTGGGCTGCCCAATATAGCCACGAACTTATGGTCGCTTGATTTCCATATAATAACTGTAACGTATCTTGTGCCGCCTCGCGTGTCTGTGTGTTGTGACTTTCGAGTGCACAGCTTCCCACGCTCGAACATCGGATGCCCGCATGCCTCCGCGGCACCTCAGTCTGAGCCACCCGCTCGCAGGCCATTTCATCTCTGAAGAGAGAGGTCAGCGAGGAGTGTGAGGCGAGCACGCCCACCTGCACAGTGACCACTGGCCAGACGGGCTCCGACTAGTGGAGCCCCCCTCCAACACTACGCGTGCTAGTGCAGCAACAGCCAGCCCTCTAAGTCGCCTCAAGGCACTGGTCAGGCCTCGACTGTACAGCCCCCCTAAGCAACGAGTGCCCGAAGTGCTAGGTGACTCGTCCCTCACAAACCACTGGATGGCTCAAGGCCGAGTCGAGAGAAGACCCCAGGCCCTCTCAAGGAGGAGACACAGCAAGTGCTGAGAGAGGAGATGGATCAAATAAGGATGGACCCTGCCCCGCCCTCAACACTTGAGTGCTTTGGTGTACCTCAAGCACTCGGTAGATTAACAATTCTTGGGTTGTCTTTGTCGCTGAGATAGCATGACCCTCCCTCCAAACTAGGCGGTGCGGAGGGTGGGTAGGCCCCCCCTCCACGACTGGTGCCTGTGGACTGCGCCGGGCGGAGAGTGTCCATTGTTCGGCTTGGATGTCTGTGTGACTGGTGCGTCCTCAGAGACTGGGCGTGCTGTGAGCCTGCTCTCTTCTCTTCTTTTATTTTTTTTTTTTTTTTTTTTTTTTTCCCCTTTTTCTTTTTTTTTTGTTTTTGTTGGTTTACTTTTTTCTTTTTTTTTCTCCGCTCTCCCTGCAGGTTTCTTTGTCTACTCCTGAATTTAATAACCACATGTAAGTGTTGGCTGTTACATTGCGGCCTCCACGATCCGCACTGTGCTAGCTCACCGTGATTTCCAAATGTTGTGCACAAATTTGTTTACATCTCTGTTGTGAGACTTTCTCTTTGCCAAGAACTCCATCAGCCTGAAACGGTGGTGGATGTCAGGAACTGATTAAACAGCGACTGAGTCAATACACATGGTGGCGTTGTTCTGGGACATAAAAGGCCACTCTAAAATGTGGCATGTGTGTCACATCAACACTTGCCACCGATGTCTCAAGTTTTGAGGGAGTGTGGCTAATTGCGATGCTGACTGCATGATATGTACAGTAAATTTTGGCCAGAGACATCATGTTCATTTTCTATATAAGCGCGCACCAAACGTTTTTAGAGTATTTGTACATGAACACCCTCACGGCCTTAGCAACCACAGACATCTGTAGTGCGGCGTGTGGGGATTATCACGTTGTGGCCATGGGTAGTGGTGGTGGGTTTTTGTGTATGGGCAGGCATAAGCTACGAACAACGAATTATGTTACTCGAGGCAGATTTTGATGATGCACCAGAGATGACCGTGACGAGATCCTGAGGTCATTGACATGCCATCCATGCCATCACTCATGTTTCAGCATGGATTTGTCCCCGACTTCCACAAGAGTAGGACATCTCAAAACTGCGCTGCTTGTGAATGATCTTAGTCCACGTGCAACACGGTGCTGTGACCGTCCGGCCCAACACTGGTGATGTGACATGTTCCCGGCGCTCAACACTGGTGATGTGACCCCCCTTACAGGCACTGGTGCTGAGTGCCCCTGCAAACACACTGGGGCTGGCTGACCCTCAACACTGGTGCTTGACCCGGCTTTTAGCTATCGCCGCTCCAAACACTGGTGTTGGCTTCTACCTATATTTGTCCATCTGCTACTTGTACTATCTGGCGACGACAGCTCTGGACTTCTCAGAGTCCTAACTCAACTAACTGCGCCATTGGTAGTACTTACTCCTCATAGTTCCCACTGCCATGGCTGTGTATCTGTACTTGTCTTATTGGGCTCTACTGGAAGCAGCGCGTTCGTTCAGCGCGCTAGTAGCTGTGTACTGTACATGTTCGTGTTTTGGCATCTTGCATTGTCATTCCTAGATGCTTATATTTCTATTGCTAAGATAGCAATAGAAGTTTACGCACACTAGGATGTAGAGTCTGTATGCACTCTCTGCACTCTGCACTCTCTGCTCCCGTACTACCACTCGCTACAACAATGATAATTGCTACAGATACCATCGGCGTCATACAGGTGACCACTTTCATATTTCAATAAGTCTGCATCTAGTCACGGACTTTACTATTTTCCTTTCCTACTACCACATGCCGATTATGATCCCAGACAGTAGGCCGGAGGACCGTCTAGGTTGTACGAAGGTCGGGAAAGGAGGGAGAGGGTAGATAGAGCAGGAGAAGGGATGTCGGCGGCGGTGGCACATGGTGGTAAACAGCGGAAGGATGTGCCGACAATTCCCAACCAGAGCAGCCAACTAGGAGACCAATGAGGGCTCACAAGCATGAACCTGTAGCAGGCATTATAAGGTGGTGGAGAGAATAATACCGAGCCAACAGCACCCGTACGACATAATGAGCAGGTTATAGTACATGACACAGTATCGAAGGTCTAACTATATCCTGAAATGTCCAATGAACTTGCTGAAAGTCTCATTCAAATGCATGCTACGTCCGCAGAGTGAGAGAAGCAATGGGGACTCTATAATGCAGCACTCAGTGTAGTGAAATCTTGCGCTCTCATAACGGACCGCCACATCCAGGAGACCTCCCAAGCAGTTACCATGTCTACTTGCAATGCCAGAAAGGCTACTTGTCCAATTTAGCGGTAAACTGGCCTCTTGAAGATGCCAGCCAACTCCTGCTGTGATCAACCAAGGTAACCCATGAGCTAGAATACGCAAGACCCCATTCAACAGTGCAAATTCACAACGGAGACTCTTGAGAATCAGGCTTCATGGTCCGACAATTTGCGTTGGTTGCATAAGTAAACCTACATAAACTGGGACGAGCGCCATAGGAGAATGAAGAAGACTTGGCACGTATGTGACAAGACACAAACGAGCAAGCTGGCTATGTGAGTCAGATACTCGGTGAAAATCTGTCCTCTCTTTGGTCTCGTTCTTGTGTAGTTCACAATTATGAAGGTTCATGTGGGATCCAAATTTGCCGTAGAGGTCCTTGAGCGAGAGAAGAGCAAGGAGTAGAGGTGTGCAGAAACGGGAACGAGGGGTATTCGCGAGCGATGGATGGGGGATAGTTCCCGAGACAGAAAGGGGAAGCAGAGGAGGAGAAGCGAGAAGGTGGATGGTGTGGGGTGCTTTCTGGTGGGACAGGCGCTTGGTGCGGAGAGTGCTATGTTTTGAATATTCAGCCCGCGACTTAAAAGCATGGCTACCACCGCATTCTGCACGATCCCATCCCATCTGGATTTGCGACTTAAGTGGACTTATTGTTTTTCAACATACTAATGACCAAAAACTTCAGGGGCTGTGTAAGGGACTTTTGACGCAAGAAGTGAGAGTGATGGAGCTGGCATCAGATGACTGGCCTCCCCAAGTTACCCACTACAGACGCTAATTGGAATACTAATTGAAAAAGCATGTGGCGCATGGACTTGGCATGTGAACTGAGTTGGAGAGAAGAGATAAGGGGAGCTACCAAAGAGTGGTTGACTAAGCTGGTCAGTCAGAGAGAGGCGAAAGGTATGGCTACTTTGAAGAGAATCTCAAATATAAAATATGTATTTTGATTTGGTTTAACATATTTGATAGACATACATGGATTCCAAAGTATGGTGTCAATTAATTAGGTTTGACGATTTCACTATTTCTACGAATGATAGAAAACAGTAAAAAGAAAGAAGAAAGAATGTGAGAATGTAGTGGTACAAAACGTTTACTGGTACAGTTGTATATATTATAAATATCATTTGACAGTGTCACGCCGAGATCTGTTTCATTGTCTATTGTGATTGTCTTCCGATCGCCTACTCAGCATGTCGGCACAATCTTCCCTTATGCACCATGTGCTTTCTGAACCTTGTTGGACTCTCTGTCTTTACTCGTTGTTTTGTTTTGTCAAGCTTATGATATCTCAGTCTCCTGTCTTTTATCCAGCTTTCATGTGTTGTCTTACTCTCTGGTTATTATTGACCCTTGCCTGCCGTGAACTCGCCGCCCTGAACCTGCCATGCCACCTGAGCCATTATCTGGATTTATGAGACCGTCTGACTGACCTACCCGACCTGCTCCGTCCCGTACCTTTGCACCTATCTGGATGTTACGAAGCTCTTGCCTGACTACCCTGAAGCTGCCTGGCAGTCCTGGACCATTTGACCTAGCTAGTGATGAGACTTCGACAGACAGGGATGCTGGAGAGAAGACAGGGGATGATGGAGAGAGTGAGGCAGGGAGAGAGAGGCGGGATGAGGGAGAGACTCTGCCATGATTGGTTCCCTATCCATCCTGAGTGGGGGCGCGGGAACATCACAGGCGCACTCGCCGGATCCAACGTGTCGCATCGATTATAACCGGACCTCCATAACAGTATCTATGGAGACTGTGTCCAGCTTCGCTAAAGTAAAGATGCACCAAATTAAGGCTGGGCACAGTCAGGGGAGACTATGCGAATAAGATAGATTGGAGACAGAGCGAGAAAGTCCAACAATTATTCAGGGCAGCCAAGACTTGTGAAGTGACTTCAGGTGCGGCACATCTATGAGATGGAGACGAAGTAGAGAAGATCGCACGTGAGGCGGTCATACCTAGTGAGAGGGCCTAAGTCGCAAGTAGATCAGTAGGGAGGAGAGTAACGCAGAGACTCATGGGAGGATCGCAAGAGCTATGAGGGGACGATAGCCTAGCTCATGGGGGCAAATAGTACATGCTATGGGGAATAGCCATCCTATGGGGGAATAGGACGAAGACGCACGTAATGGAGGGGGAGAACGAGGGATCGCAATTAGAGAGAGTGCCACGAAGAGGAGAGGGCAAACGGCACATCCATTGAGGTGGGCATATGGCCATTAGAGCACTATGGAGGCATGGATGACTGACACTGGGGCATGAGGCCCGAGACGACTAAGATGGGGGGCTAGGGCCATCACTAGTGGGGGGAGACTAAGGCACATCGATATGGGAATGAGAGGAAGAAGAGGCTAACAGGAATAAGGGTGGATTCGAGGTTGGCGCAGTGGTCTAAGGGCATGGGGCATCGCAGTGACGATGAAGACGGACGGACCGAGTTAGAGAGCAGAACAGGCAGGGGAGATGGGGGAGAGAGAGAAGGAGCATGACAGGATGGAGGGACTGGGGGTTGGACGCACACGAGGTCTGATCGCGCGCAACGAGCCGACACGCGGGCGGAAAGACAGCGGGTAGGTGCGAACGCACAGAAATGGGCTAGAGCGATGTCGAGGGATGCACCGGCCGACGGGTTAGGGGGAGGGAGGTTGGCGCACGGTAGGCTGGGAGGGTTAGGCGCCGAAGGAGAAAGAGAGTACTCTCACGAGATACAAATCAGAAAGAGGAGAAAAAAATAAAAAAATGAAAATGTATGAAAATGGCTCATGATGCCAAAGATGTAGCGATAGATAGATGTATGGATGAAGAGAGAGAGACAGACAGACAAGGGATGATGGAGAGAGAGAGACAGACAGGGATGATGGAGAGAGAGAGACAGACATGGATAAGATGGCGAGAGAAAGCAGACAGACAGGTTGATGATGAGAGAGCGAGAACAGACGGAGGATGATGGAGAGAGAGAGAAACAGTGTTTTTTCCTCTCTGCTATCTACTCACCATCGTTCACCTACCCTCCTCTTCTCTCACCTCCCCTCACTCATTCCATCCTAGCTGTCCTCTTCATCACTCTTTACCCATATTCTCTCTCGTCATCCATCCAACATCAGATCCTCTTCTGTGGCTGCAGCCGGACTCCTGGCTGCCAGTCAGCTTCCGCCCCCACTCTGACATTTGACCTCTGCTGATAGGATCCTGAGGGCCAAAGAGGGCAGCATAGATCTGTTGATAGTGACGTCGAAGGCTCTTTCCCTCCCAGGTTTCATAACACACAAGAGAAATCTTAAAGAACCAGTAAGTAGCCTAACCATTCAAGACCTTATGAAAGCAACCAATACTGGAAAACATTCAATTAAAAAACGCCACTGCTGTGCAGTTGACTTTCACCACAGTCCCGTTAGGGTGATTTCCCGCCTCCTTGTTTCCACCAATCAATGTTTTAATGCACATTTTGACTCTGACCCCTCCACTCCAGGTCAGGAGTGGCTATCATTGTCGGCAGCTGAAAACGCTGAAGCTTCTGGCTGCCGACCACGTTATCAGTGTGTTTTAATCTACAAGTGTTTGTGCGTCCGCAATGAAACACAAGTCATTCAGAGTATCAGGACAGTTACTGGTCCACAATATCAGTTCTTCTACTGTGTGTGTGGTCTATATGTGTGGTTGGTGTCCCAAGAGCCAGTTAATCCCCTGGATGTGGACACATTCTGTCTGGTTCCTCGGCAGGACAGCCTGTAGTGAGTCAGCATCGTAATTATAATAATAAGTACTAACGGGTGAGGACATTCACACGCGACGCTTCAGACCGGCTTCCAGCTAGAGGTTCAAATGGTTTTTGGTGTGGTTTTTTTAACAGTTGTTTTATATCCATACTGAGTCAATTTGGACTGAAGCCTGTCAGATCAGCCAGAAACATCAATTACCAAAATGACAATTATATGAGGTTCTGACGCTGGATGTTCAGGTTCCGACCTGGCTGTTCTTCTGTGGACAGCACATCCAATTTGAACTTGAC
>NC_036863.1:2541648-2549410 GCF_002910315.2 Salvelinus sp. IW2-2015
GGGACCAGGATGAATATTATGAACTTCCACTTTGTAAGTCGCTCTGGATAAGAGCGTCTGCTAAATGACTTAAAAAAAAAAAAAAAAAAAAAAAAAAATTATGAGTATTCGTATGATGTGTCCAGTGATTTAACCAATCGTAAAAAAAAAAGGAAAAATAATCTCAAATTAGGATTTTCCTGTTTAATTTTCACATTTTCTTTCTATTTGGAAAAACATCAGTTGTGGAGTAACTATGTCAGTAACTACGCCAGTAACCACGTCAGTAACCACGTCAGTAACCACGTCTGTAACTACGTCTGTAACTACGTCTGTAACTACGTCTGTAACCACGTCTGAACTACGCCTGTAACTACGTCAGTAAACCACGTCAGTAACCACGTCTGTAACACGTCTGTAACTACGTCAGTAACCACGTCAGTAACCACGTCAGTAACACGTCAGTAACTGACGTCTGTAACTACGTCTGTACACACGTCAGTAACCACGTCAGTAACCACGTCTGTAACTACGTCTGTAACTACGTCAGTAACCACGTTCAGTAACCACGTCAGTAACCACGTCAGTAACCACGTCAGTAAACCACGTCTGTAAACTACGTCCAGAAACTACTTCAATAGCCACGTCAGTAACTACGTCTTGTAACCACTCAGTAACCACGTCAGTAACCACAGTCAGTAACCACGTCAGTAACCACGTCAGTAACCACGTTCAGTAACTACGTCTGTAACTACGTCAGTAACTATTCAGTACACGTCAGTAACCACGTCAGTAACATCTACTACGTAGTAAACTACGTCTCAGTAACACGTCTGTAACTACGTCAGTAACTACTTCAGTAACCACGTCAGTAACCACGTCAGTAACTACGTCTGTAAACTACGTCAGTAACTACTTCAGTAACTACGTCAGTAACTACTTTCAGTAACTTCACGTCAGTAACCACGTCAGTAAACCACGCAGTAACTACGTCTGTAACTACGTAGTAACTACTTCAGTAACCACGTCAGTAACCACGTCAGTAACTACGTCTGTATAACTACGTCAGTAACTACTTCAGTAACTACTTCAGTAACTACGTCCAGTAAACTACTTCAGTAACACGTCGTAACTACTCAATAACGTACCTTCAGTAGACCACGTCCAGTAACTACGTCTGTAACTACCGTCATGTAACTACTTCAGTAACTACGTCATAACTACTTCAGTAACCACGTCAGTAAAAACTACGTCGTTAACTACGTCAGTAACTACTTCAAGTAAACTACCGTCAGTAACTACGTCAGTAACTACGCCAGTAACACTTCAGTAACTCGTAGTAACTAACGCAGTAACCCACGCAGTAACCACAGTCAGTTAAACCACGTCTGTACCACGTCAGTAACTACGTCAGTAACTACGTCAATAGCTACGTCAGTAACTACTTCAGTTAACTACGTCAGTAACCACGTCTGTAAACTACGTCAGTAACAGTACTTCAGTAACTACGTCAGTAACTACGTCAGTAACCACGTCAGTAACCACGTCTGTAACACTTCAGTAACCACGCCAGTAACCACGCCAGTAACCACGTCTGTAACCACTTTCAGTAACCACGTCAAGTAACCACGTCTGTAACAACTTCAGTAAACCACGGCAGGTAAACCACGTCTGGTAAACCAACTTTCAGTAACCACGCCAGTAACCACGCCAGTAACCACGCCAGTAACGCACGCCAGTTACCCACGTCTGCTAACCACGTCAGTAACCACGTCAAGTAACTAGTCAGTAATCTACGTCATGTAACTACGTCAGTAAACTACGTCAATAACTAGTCAGTAACTACGCAGTAACTACGTCAGTAACTACGGTCAATAGCTACGCAGTAACTACGTCAGTAACTACTTCAGTACTTACTCGCAGTAACTACGTCAGTAACTACGTCAGTAACTATCCAGTAATACGTAGAACTACTCAATTAACTACGTAGTAGCTACTCAGTAACTGTACGTCAGTTAACTACGCTCTGTAACTACGTCAGGTAAACTACTTCCAGTAACTACGTCAGTAACTAGTCAGTAACTACGTCAGTAGCTACGTCCAGTAACTACGTCAGTAACTCGTAAATAGCTACGTCAGTAAACTACGTCAGTAACTACTCACACACACACACACACACACACACACACACACACACACACACACACAGAGGAGTTTATACTGTACACGCTACAACAAGCTGTGATGGATATATGTCTACTTTCAGCATCAACGTGGCACTGAAATCCCACTTTAATTTCCCAGCAGCTCTGTAGGGTTAATTCTCTCTCTTGTAACTGAGGACCCTGCCCGTACCCTAATGGACTGCCAAATAGAGAATTTGTCTTGATTAATTAATAACTTAACGTTCTTCCCCCTCCTCTGGTTTGATTCACACGTCAGGTACCCAGCATGCCTCCCGCGGGCACCTCAGCTGAGACCGCCGGGCCTTTTTGAAGAGAAGGGCAGGAGATGTGGAGCATGCCACTGACAGGCTGGCAGGCGGGCCCCACAGGGACACTGCCATTCACAAGAGCCTCTTAGTAGGCACCTCACTGTGCCAAGCGTGCCCGCTAGGAGTGTCACTACACAGGAGTCAGGCCAGCAGGAGAAGGCCTCAGGAGGGCAGCAAGAGAGAGAGATGGATACAAATAAAGGATCTGCCGCTATTGTTAAGAGTGTTAAATTTGTGTTTTCCGCTGAGATATACCATGGGGTCTGGGTGGCCCTCGTGCCCTAGCTGTTCTGCTCCTGTGCTATGCTGTGTAGTGGAGTGCCATGCTATCACAAACACACTATCAAATGGGAACAAAGCTCTTTATAATCCCAGCATACTAAAATGCAGGTTTTATTTGTATACATACACTGAAAAAATTTATAAACACAACATGTAAAGTGTTGGCCCCATGTTACATGAGCTGAAATAAAAGATCCCAGAAATGTTCGATAAGCATAAAAAGATGATTTCTCTCAAATGTTGTGCACAAATTTGTTTACATCTCTGTTTGTGAGCATTTCTCCTTTGCCAAGATAATCCATCCACCTGACAGGTGTGGCATGTCAGGAAGCTGATTAAACAGCATGATCAATACACAGGTGCAGCTTGTTCTGGGGACAATAAAAGGCCACTCTAAAATGTGCAGTTGTGTCACACAACACTATGCCACAGATGTCTCAAGTTTTGAGGGAGTGTGCAATTGGCATGCTGACTGCATGAATGTCCACCAGAAATTTTGCCAGAGAATTCAATGTTCATTTCTCTATCATAAGCCGCCACCAACGTTGTTTTAGAGTATTTGACAGAACACCCAACCGGCCTTACAACCACAGACCATCTGTATGGCGGCGTGTGGGCGATATCAACGTTGTGCCCCATGGTAGTGGTGGGGTTATGGTATGGGGCAGGCATAAGCTACGAACAACGAAGCTTATGTTTACTCGATGGCAATTTGAATGCACAGAGATACCGTGACGAGATCCTGAGGTCCATTGACATGCCCTTCATCCACTGCCATCACCTCATGTTTCAGCATGATTGTCACGACTTCCACCAAAGTCGGCTCCTCTCCTTGTTCGGTCGGTGTTCGGCGATCGACGTCACCGGCTTTCTAGCTATCGCCGCTCCATTTGTCATATTTCTATTTGTTTTGTCTTGTTTCCCTACACACCTGGTTTTCAGAGTCTAATCATACTGCATGTATTTAGTCCTCTGTTCCCCTCCATGTCTTTATGTGTAATTGTTTATTGTTATGGGGGTTCGTTCACGCGCTAGACTTTTGTACATGTTCCGTGTTTTGGGCACTTTGATGTCATTTTGTGCTTATTTATTGACCAGAATAAAAGTGCGCCTGTTAACTCTACTCTGCACCTGACTTCGCCTCCCGTACACACCCGTAACAATGATAATGCACAGATAATGCAACAGGTGTGCCTTTTTAAAAGTTCATTTGTGGAATTTATTTCCTTCTTAATGCGTTTGACCCAATCCGTTGTGACAAGGTAGGTGTGGTATACAGAAGATTGCCCTATTTGGTAAAAGACCAAGTCCATATTATGGCAAGAACAACTCAAATAAGCAAAGAAAAACGACAGCCCATCATTACTTTAAGACATGAAGATCAGTCAATCCGGAAAATGTCAAGAACTTTTCAAGTTTCTTCAAGTGCAGTCGCATAAACATCAAGCACTGTGATGAAACTGGCTCTCATGAGGACCGCCACAGGAAGACCCAGAGGTACCTCTGCTGCAGAGGACAAGTTCATTAGGGTAACTGCACCTCAGATTGCAGCCCAAATAAATGCTTCACAGAGTACAAGTAACAGACACATCTCAACATCAACTGTTCAGAGGAGACTCCTTGAATCAGGCCTTCATGGTCGAATTGCTGCAAAGAAAACACTACTAAAGGACACCCATGAGAAGAAGAGACTTGCTTGGGCCAAGAAACACGAGCAATGGATATTAGGCCGGTGAAAATCTGTCCTTTGGTCTGTCTGATGAGTCCAAATTTGAGGTTGTTGGTTCCAATTGCCGTGTCTTTGTGAGATGCAGAGTAGGTGAACGGACGATCTCCGCATGTGTGGTTCCCACCGTGAAGCATGGAGGAGGAGGTGTGATGGTGTGGGGGTGCTTTGCTGGTGACACTGTCAGTGATCTATTTTGAATTCAAGGCCCACTTAACAAGCATGGCTACCACAGCATTCTGCAGCGATACGCCATCCCATCTGGTTTGCGCTTAGTGGGACTATCATTTGTTTTTCAACAGTACAATGACCCAAAACACACCTTCAGGCTGTGTAAGGGCTATTTGACCAAGAAGGAGAGTGATGGTGCTGCATCAGATGACCTGGCCTCCACAATTACCCAACCTCAACCCAATTGAGATACTATTGGAAAAGCATTCCTCATGAAGCTGGTTGAGAGAAAGCCAAGAGTGTGCAAAGCTGTCATCAAGGCAAAGGATGGCTACTTTGAAGAATCTCAAATATAAAATATATTTTGATTTGTTTAACACTATTTTAGTTACTACATGATTCCATATGTGTTATTTAATAGTTTTGACGTTTTCACTATTATTCTACAATGTAGAAAATAGTAAAAATAAAGAAAAAATGTAGAATGAGTAGGTGTATCCAAACGTTTGACTGGTACAGTGTATATATTTATAAATATTATTTTGACAGTGTCACGCCCAGATCTGTTTCATCTGTCTTTGTGATTGTCTCCATCCCCCTCCAGCTGTCGCCCATCTTCCCCTATTATCACCTGTGCATTTATACCGGTGTTCTCTGTCTGTTACCAGTTTGTCTTGTTTGTCAAGCTTACCAGCTCCTGTCTTTTCCCAGCCTCTCATTTTCTCACCCTCCTGGTTTTTGACCCTTGCCTGTCCTGAACTCGCCCGCCTGACCACTCTGCCTGCCCCTGAGCCCCATATCTGGATTTATGACCTCTGCCTGACCTACCCCTGACCCTGCCTGCCGTCCTGTACCTTTGCCCCTATCTGGATTTACGACCTCTGCCTGACCTACCCCTGAGCCTGCCTGCAGTCCTGTACCTTTGCCTCTGTTACTTCGACATGATCTGCATCTGGGTCTTACCTTATCCTGATAGGGGGAGAGGAAAATACTTTAAAATGACTAGAACCACATCCAAACTGTGTAGAAATTATAACGGACCTCCATACAGTATCTTGACTGTGTCCAGCTCGCTAATAATCACCCAAATTAAAGCTGGACAGTCAGGGAGCATCGAAAATATTGACAGCGAGGAAACTCCACATTTTCAGTGCGGCCCAGATCTGTTATCCTTCAGTGCGGCCCATCCTATGGGGGCATAGCCATCCTATGGGGGCATAGTCATCCTATGGGGGCATAGTCATCCTATGGGGGCATAGCCATCCTATGGGGGCATAGCCATCCTATGGGGGCATAGCCATCCTATGGGGGCTTCTCTCTCTTCTTCTCTCTCTCTCTCTCTCTCTCTCTCTCTCTCTCTCTCTCTCTCTCTCTCTCTCTCTCTCTCTCTCTCTCTCTTACTTCCCACTTGATTGATGTCAGCACCGTATAAACCAGGTCTTTCTTTAATTCTCTGAAATAATTTGCATGTAGTCGTTGTGGCTTGTTCAAAATATGTCTTGTTAAAAAGTGGAAAAGCGATTGGTTAATGGCTTAATACGTCCCACGTGGGGTCCAGGAAGGCACATCAGGGCCAGAATCTGTTAGGAGAACAAATGCAACTTCTTACAGACGCCAGTGTTGGAGTAGCTGATGAGCCGGGACTAACGCTCGCCCCCCTCAGCATCCTCCTCAGAACACCCTGTAGATTCACCTGATCTGTCTCTCTGCTAATCAAACACAGGAGACAGCGCAGCATAAAGCCGTGTTTTTCTTCATTTCTTATTCTCGACACGTTTTGGATCCGAGCGACTTCACTGAAGTGCCCTTACGCGTCGCCACGTAATTGTCTCACACTCAAACCCTTCACTCACACTTCAAACCCTCCACTCACTATTCAAAACCCGTCAGTCACACTCAAACCCTCAGTCACACTCAAACCCTCAGTCACACTCAATAACCTCCCAGTCACACTCAAACCCTCAGTTCCACACTCAAACCTCAGTTCACAACTCAAACCCTTCGCTCACACACAATCCCTCACTCACCAATCTCCTCAACTCCCCTTCGCTCACACTCACATCGCACCACCGCCCTTCGCTCACACTCAAGCCTTCGCTACATCAACCTCTCAACTCAGCCTTCGCTCAACACTCAACCCTCGTCCACAAAATGCAAAACCCTCACTCACAAACTAAATCCCTCACTCACCACTAAATCCCTCACTCACACTCAAACCCTCACTCACACTAAAATCCTACACATCACACTAAATCCCTCACTCACACTCAAATTCTTCGACTCACCACTCAATTCTTTTCACTCACAACTTCAATCCCTCAACTCACACTACAATCCTCACTTCACACCCCAATCCCTTCACTCACCACTCAAAACCCCTCACCTCACCACTCAATCCCTCACTCACCCACTCAATCCTTCACTCACACTCAACCCTCACTCCACACCTCCAATCTCTCACTCACACTAAATCCCTCCTCACACTCAAATCCCTCACTCACACTCAATCCCTCACTCACACTCAATCCTCACATCACACTTCAATCCCGTACACTCACACTCAAATCCTCCTCACACCTCAAACCACTCTCTCACACTCAATCTTCGCTCACACTTCAACTCTTCGCTCACACTTCCAACCCTTGCGCACACTCAACCCTTCGCTCACAGCTCAAGCCTCGTCTCACACTCAACCCTCGCCACCATGCAAATCTCTCACTCACCACAAATCCCTCACTCACACTAATCCCTCACTCACACTCAATCCCTCACTCACACTAAATCCCTCACCACCTAAATCCCTTCAACTCACAACTCAATCCTTCCACTCACACTCAAATTCCCTCACTCACACTAAATCTCTCACTCACACTCAATCCCCTCCACTCACACCTCAAAACCCTCACTCACATCAATCCCTCACTCACAACTTCCAATCCTTCACCACACTAAACCCTCACTCACACAACCCTCATCACACTAAATCCCTCACTCACACTCAATCCCTCACTCACACTCAAACCTCACTCACACTCAACCCTCACTCACACTCAATCCTTCACCCACACTCAATCCCTCACTCAACTCAACCCTTCATCAACACTAAACCC
>NC_036863.1:2549435-2666996 GCF_002910315.2 Salvelinus sp. IW2-2015
AATTTAGCCATTCCTATGGGGCATAGTCCATCCTTATGGGGGCAATAGCCATCCTATGGGGCATAGCCATCCTATGGGGTAGCATTAGCCATCCTATGGGGCATAGCCATCCTATGGCATAGCCACTTCTATGGGGGGCATAGCCATCCTATGGGGGAATAGGATAGCATAGCCATAGTCTCCCGGTGGCGCAGTGGTCTAGAGGCACTGCATCGCAGTGCTAGCTGCGCCACCAGAGTCTCTGGGTTCGCGCCAGGCTGGGCTGGGTTCGCGCCCAGGCTCTGTCGCAGCCGGCCGCAACCGGGAGATCCGTGGGGCGACGCACAATTGGCATAGCGTCGTCCGGGTTAGGGAGGGTTTGGCCGGTAGGAGGGAGGGTTTTGGCCGGTAGATATCCTTGTCTCAGTATGTAAAAAAAAAAAAAAAAAAAAAATTATAAAATGTTTGCAAATGTAATAAAATGTATGTAAGTCGCTCTGGATAAGAGCGTCTGCTAAATGACTAAAATGGAATGTAAAAAATGAATAGCATCCTATGGGGAACAGCACATGGGGGCATAGCCATCCTATGGGCAAGCCATCCTATGGGGCATAGCCATCCTATGGGGGCATAGCCATCCTATGGGGATAGCCATCCTATGGGGATAGCCATCCTATGGGGAATAGCCATCCTATGGGGGCATAGCCATCCTATGGGGGAATAGCCATCCTATGGGGGGGGCATAGCCATCCTATGGGGAATAGCCATCCTATGGGGCATAGCCAACCTATGGGGATAGCCATCCTATGGGGAATGCCATCCTGGGAGAATAGCCATCCTATGGGGGCATAGCCATCCTATGGGGGAATAGCCTCCTATGGGGAATAGCCATCCTATGGGGGCATAGCCATCCTATGTGGGAAAGCCATCCTATGGGGAATAGCCATCCTATGGGGGATAGCCATCTATGGGGCATAGCCATCCTATTGGGGAATAGCCATCCTATGGGGGAATAGCCATCCTATGGGGCAATAGCCATCCTATGGGGGAATAGCCCATCCTATGGGGAATAGCCATCCTATGGGGAATAGCCATCCTATGGGGATACATTAGCGCATATCCTATGGGGGAATAGCCATTCCTATGGGGATAGCCATCTATGGGGCATAGCCATCCTATGGGGAATAGCCATCCTATGGGGGAAAGCCATCCTATGGGGGCATAGCCATCCTATGGGGAATAGCCATCCTATGGGGAATAGCCATCCTATGGGAAATAGCCATCCTATGGGGAATAGCCATCCTATGGGGGCATAGCATCCTATGGGGAATAGCCATCCTATGGGGGAATAGCCATCCTATGGGGGAATATCTACCTATGGGGGTATAGTCATCCTATGGGGAATAGTCATCCTATGGGGAATAGTCATCCTAATGGGGGAATAGCCATCCTATGGGGGAATTAGCCATCTCTATGGGGGAATACCATCCTAGGGGATAGCCATCTATGGGGGAATAGCCATCCTATGGGGAATAGCCATCCTATGGGGGATAGCCATCCTATGGGGGCATAGTCATCCTATGGGGATAGCCATCCTATTGGGAATAAGCCATCATATGGGGAATAGTCATCCTATGGGGAATAGCCCATCCTATGGGGGAATAGCCATCCTATGGGGAATAGCCATCCTATGGGGGAATAGCCATCCTATGGGGGAATAGCCATCCTATGGGGGGAATAGCCATCCTATGGGGGAATTAGCCATCCTATGGGGGAATAGTCATCCTATGGGGGAATAGCCATCCTATTGGGGGAATAGCCATCCTATGGGGGAATGCCATCCTATGGGGGAATAGCCATGGTAGACTAAATAATGGCCTGGCGCAACATTTTTATACATGACCCTAAGCATGATGGATGTTAATTGCTTAATTCACTCACAAACCACACCTGTGTGTAATCACCTGCTTTCAATGTACTTTGTATCCCTCATTTACTCAAGTGTTTCCATTATTGTACATAGCCACTCTCTGGCTCCACTGCGCACTGTTTTGAGTGCAGATCATTAGCTGTGTTAAACTAAGTTCTTATTAATTTTGTGAAGTATTAAGTAAATCTAATAGAGAGAGAGAAACCCCTATCGAACAACCAGACTCCTCTCTGATCCTTTTATTTACATACAATCTCTGAAATGATTAAGGATGGTAATCTTCCATACTTAGCATTTTGCCATATTCACTTTATGTTGGGCTGTGTGGAGGACTGCTGTGTGTGGATGTGGATTCAGTCGCCAATGGAGGTTTTGACTCCAGTTCTGAACACTGCACATTGTTTAGTCTGTTTATTTATTTATGACTGTTTGATGTATGTATGGAGCTGTGCTATGATGTCATCCTTAACACAGACCCCTTGATCAATATGCAAGATTTACTGGTGGATTTACTTTAATGTTATTGTTATTGAAAACATGGATTACATTCTCTCTCTCTCTCTCTCTTCGTGCTCTTCTCTCTCTCGGCTCTCTCTCTCGTTCTCTCTCTCTCTCTTCTCTCTCTTCTCTCTCTCTCTCTCTCTCTCTCTCTCTCTCTCTCTCTCCTCTCTCTCGCTCTCTCTCTCTCTCTCTCTCCTCTCTCTCTACATTCCCACTGATTGATGTCAGCACCGTATAAACCAGCTCTTTTTTATTCTCTTTTTTTCACTCACACTAAATCCCTCACTCACACTCAATCCCTCACTCACACTCAAAATCACACTCACACTCAATCCCTCACTCACTCACACTCAATCCTTCACCCACACTCAATCCCTCACTCACACTCAATCCTTCACTCACACTAAATCCCTCACTCACACTAAATCCCTCACTCACACGCAAAACCACATTCAGTTTCAACTGCAACGATCAACACAATGTTATACACCACCGTCAAATGATATAAAATAGTTATAACATGGTTTATATTTACAACGTAGTTACAGCCTTAATTTAATAAAACATACAAATAAAAATGGAGTCAAAGAGAAGCACTTATCCAGGATATAAAGCAAAATAAGGCAACACTGATGCAGGTGTGATGAACAGCCAGTGATTGATTGACAGCGCGCATCATACCCTGGCTGAGGAGGAGTTTTATGGACACTTCGCTCAGGGCCAGTGAATCGTGTCTTATTCCAGAAGCAACTGTTTGACTCTGAAGGTAAAGAGAACCCATGGAGAGTCTAGCCTCTATAGATCCCTACAGCCTCCTCAACGTGAACGTCTTGGAGCCTTCCCAGCCCTCACCTTGTCCCTTGATTTGTGGAGGCGGGTTGTTTTATGCCCTCTGCTGAACAATCACTTCAGTTCATTGAGACATTCAGACTGAACATTTCTGAGGATGTTATAAAAACATTTTTTTTTTTATCTAGCCTCCACTCCCCATAGGAATGTGTAAACTACTCTTCCTGTCCTTTAAGAGCTGGTCTGAGGTCAGTTTGGTCCGTTTGGTCTTGATGGTTATGGTTGGGTTTGGTTAAATTTATGAAGCTGCAGATCAGATCTCCATGTTTTACTAATGCAGAGAGCTCATCCGTTTTTTCTGGTTATTTACCCTATACAAATACGATCTCACATAATTTTGTATTTTGTCAATGATAATCATTCTTTAATATAAACTGGGTGGTTTGAGCCCTGAATTCTGATTGGCTGAAAGCCATGGTGTCACGTTCCTGACCTATTTCTGTTAGTTTGTTGTATGTGTTAGTTGGTCAGGACGTGAGTTTGGGTGGGCATTCTATGTTTTCTGTTTCTATGTTGGTTTAGGGTTGCCTGGTATGGCTCTCAATTAGAGGCAGGTGTTTGGCGTTTCCTCTAATTGAGAGTCATATTTAGGTAGGTTGTTTCACAGTGTTCGTTGTGGGTGGTTGTCTCCTGTGTCAGTGTTTGTCGCACCATACGGGACTGTCTCGGTTTTTGTAGTCTGTTCCTGTTCGTGAGTTCTTCGTGTTTATTGTAAGTTCCATGTCCAGGTCTGTCTACTCCGTTTTGTTATTTTGTTAATTATTCAAGTGTATTTCGTTTTCGTGTTTTTCCGTMTTTACTTTAATAAATCATTATGTCTTCACAATCCGCTGCATTTTGGTTCAATCCCTGCTCCTCCTCTTCGGATGAAGAGGAGGAGGAAAACCGTTACANCTCCTCCTCTTCGGATGAAGAGGAGGAGGAAAACCGTTACACATGGTATATCAGACCGTATACCATGAATACATTTCTTTTTACTGCTATAATTACATTGGTAACCAGTTTATAATAGGAAGTGTTTTTTCCCTATATCTATATTTATATTTGATTCCCAGCCCCCGTCCCCGCAGGAGGCCTTTTGGTAGACCCTCATTGTCAATAAGAATGTGTTCTTAACTGACTTGCCTAGTTAAATAAAGGTTAAATAAATAGATATTAAAGGCACATCAGGGGTTTGTGATATATGGCCAATATACCACGGCTAAGGGCTGTATACAGGCACTCCACGTTGCGTCATGCTTAAGATCAGCCCTTAGCCGTGGTATATTGGCCATATATCACACCTCCTCGGGCCTTATTGCTTAAATATAGCCATAAATGTGGTCCTCTGTGATGTTTTAATTATTTGGAACATAAGTGCCTGAATGAAAACATATACATATTGTTACTCATTTTATAGTTATTTTAAAAGCTATTAACAGTTTAGTGTTTACAAATAATAATGTTTTTGATACTTTCAATTCATTCAATTAAATCCAAGAACGCTTTATTGGCAGGGAACACATTAGTGAATAATCTCTGCTGTTCACCCACACAAAGGCCTGTACAATATTTCCCTTCAGTGCTGCATGACTGTGAGAAAGACTGTTGACTACTACACTGTTGTAGCACAAAGTGCAATGGACCGGCTTGCTTGAGACAAAATGACAAGCTGCACGGAGAAAATGAGAGCTAATTCGCCGCAGAGGATTCTGTGTTCGATATGAGCAATTATCATGAACGAGGAGGGATTCATTAGTTTGAGTTCCTTTTGGCAGTCTGGAGTGACATGAGGTACTCTCAGCGCACTCTCTTGGTGGTCCCTCAGTTCAGAGGCTCATGAATAAGAAATGTGAAGAGCTTTCCTTGGGGAAATCGGCCCCTGTCTTTTCTCCACCCCTCACTGGGAAACTGTAGCACTCCCACTTTCACCACCGCCATTATCATATTCTTTCCCGCTCTCTCTCTCTCTCGCCCTCTCTCTCTCGTGCTCTCTCTCTCTCTCTCTCTCTCTCGTGTTCTCTTCTCTCGTCTCCTTCTCGTGCAGTCTCTCTTCTCTCTCCTTCGTGTCTCTCTCTCTTCTCTTTCTCTCTTCTCTCTCTTCTCTCTCTCTCTCGTCTCTCTCCGTCTCTTCTCTCTACTCTCTGTGTCATCTTCTCTCTGTGTTTTCTCTCTGGTCTCCTTCGTGCTCTTCTCTCCTCTCTTCTCTCTTTCTCTCTTTTCCGTGGTCTCGTCTTCTTCTTCTCCTCTTTCGTTCTTTTCTCCTCGTCTCTTCATCTTCTTCGTGCTCTCATTATCGTCTTCTCTTTCTCTCTCCTTCCTTCAATTCATTTCAATTTAAGGGCTTTATTGGCATGGGAAACATATGTTTATATTGTGAAATAGATAATAAACAAAAGTGAAATAAACAATGAACTATTTGTACACACAGTTCCAAAAGAATAAAGACATTTCAAAAACAGTTTTGTAACGATGTACAAATAGTTAAAGTACAAAATGAAAAATAAATAAACATAAATATGGGTTGTATTTACAAGGGTGTTTGATTTTCACTGGTTGCCCTTTTCTTGTGGTAACAGGTCACAAATCTTGTTGCTGTGATGGCACACGTCGTATTTCACCCAATAGATATGGGAGTTTATCAAAATTGGATTTGTTTTCTAATTCTTTGTGGATGTGTGTAATCTGAGGGAAATATGTGTTTCTAATATAGTCATACATTTGGCAGGAGGTTAGGAAGTGCAGCTCAGTTTCCACCTYATTTTGTGGGCAGTGTGCACATAGCCTGTCTTCTCTTGAGAGCCAGGTCTGCCTATGGTGGCTTTTCTCAGTAGCAAGGCTATGCTCACTGAGTCTGTACATAGTCAAAGTTTTCCTTAAGTTTGGGTCAGTCACAGTTTAGGGCCAAATAGCATTCTAGTGTGCTCTGTTATTTTGTTAATTATTTCCAATTTGTCAAGTAATTATCTTTTTGTTTTCTCATTTGGTTGGGTCTAATAGTGTTGCTGTTCTGGGGCTCTGTGGGGTCTGTTTGTGTTTGTGAACAGAGCCCCAAGACCAGCTTGCTTAGGGTACTTTTGTCCTGGTTCATTTCTCTGTAGGTGATGGCTTATTTATGGAAGTTTTGGGAATCGCTTCCTTTTAGGTGGTTGTAGAATTTAACGTCACTTTTCTGGATTTTGATCATTAGCGGGTATCGGCCTAATTCTACTCGGCATACATTATTTGGTGTTTTACGTTGTACACAGAGGATATTTTTGCAGAATTCTGCATGCAGAGTCTACATTTATTGTGTGCTCTAGGACAATGGTGTCTAGATGGAATTTGTATTTGTGGTCCTGGCAACTGGACTTTTTTTTGGAACACCATTATTTTTTGTCTTCCTGAGATTTACTGTCAGGGTTCAGGTCTGACAGAATCTGTGCAGAAGATCTAGGTGCTGCTGTAGGCCCTCCTTGGTTGGTGACAGAAGCACCAGATCATCAGCAAATAGACATTTGACTTCAGATTCTAGTAGGGTGAGGCCAGGTGCTGCAGACTGTTCTAGTGCCCTTGCCAATTAATTGATGTAAATGTTGAAGATGGTGGAGCTTAAGCTGCATCCCTGTCTCACCCCACGGCCCTGTAGAATGAAATATGTGTGTTTTTTGCCAATTTGAACCTCACACTTGTTATTTGTGTACATGGATTTTATAATGTCGTATGTTCTTCCCCCTTCACCACTTTCCATCAATTTGTATAGCAGACCCTCATGCCAAATTGAGTCATAAGCTTTTTTGAAATCAACAAAGCATGAGAAGACTTTGCCTTTGTTTTGGTTTGTTGGTTGTTGTTGAGTTTCTCTCTCTCTCTCTCTCTCTCTCTCCTCTCTCTTCTTCTCTCTCTTCTCTCTCTCTCTCTCTCTCTCTCTTCTCCTCTCTCTCTCTCTCTCTCTCCTCTCTCTCTCTGCTCTCTCTTCTTCTCTCTCCTCTCTCTCTCTCTCTCTCTCTCTCTCATGCTACTAACAATGAGGCAGGTTCTCTGATAATCTGATATTATATTGATGCATGTATGTGTGGGACATGCTGAAGAGATCTTACCAAATGAGTCCTTTCCTTTGTGGTTCATTGTTCATGTTCTGTATATCCAAGTTTCCCTTTTCTTCATTTCTCACCTGCCTGATAGTCTGCAGAACCAACGCTTGTTCCCATCCTAGAAAATAGAAGCCAATGAACGGGGGTCACTTTGGTAGCTGCCTGAAATCACCACAAGTCTAAACGACCCACTGGGCAAACCATGCGATTTCAATGTGGTTAATTGGGTAATATTTGGTTGAGATGTTGATCATTGAGATTACAATTTATATTCACCCACTCAAAAAGACATCCAAAAGTTAGTTGAATTACCAATGTGTTATCACTATGCTTTCAACTATCTTAAAGCACAACACAAATTCCAAAAACATTGTCTGATTTCTGGTTTAGTTGTCATCTAAATGTCTATCACTGCACTTTGAACCATTTAAAAGCACAGCAAAGTTCAAATGTCAATACAATGTCAGATATTTGTGACTAATGTGTTATCGCTGTGCTTCATCTAATAACACAACCAAATGTCCTGGATTATAGTTGAGATAACATTAAAAGTACACGGTACAAGTGATCAATGCTGTTTGAGCTTCTGTGCAGATTATTACAGCAACTGTGAAGATCTCCACAGACCTGCGACGATGCTATCTTGAACATGCATGTTTTATATGATCACATAAGAAGAAATGTATCAGTAACCTCCGAATGTGAACATGGATATTTTGAAGTTTGTAAGATAGACTTAACTTTAGGCTCTTTACTACGAATGTAATACATAAGTAAGGAGATGTGTCTAATGCCTGGATAGTTCAAATACATTTTTATTTATCACATGCTTCGTAAACAACTGGTATGGACTGACACTGACAGTGAAATGCTTACTTACAGGCCCTTCCCAGCAACGCAGAGAGAACAACAGATAAATAATAGGAATGATACGATGTATAGACAATATGGACAGTACATGGTTAGAATATGTAGACTATCTGAAGAATAGTATATGTACAGCAATAGTTAAATAGGATAGGCCTTGACTAGAATACAGTATATACATATGAAGTGTGTAAAACAGTATGTAAACAATATTAAAATGACCAGTGTTCAATGACTATGTACATAGTGCAGTCTCTAAGGTGCAGGGTAGAGTACCGGGTGGTAGCTGGCTAGTGACAATGATTCAAGTTCAGGGAAGGTGGAGGCGGAGGCCGGCTAGTAGTGACTATTTAACAGTCTGATGGCCTTGAGACAGCTTTGAATGAACCTGTACTGATCTGGCCTTCTGGATGGTAGCGGGGGGAACAGGCCATGGCTCGGGTGGCTGAGGTCCTTGTTGATCTTATTGACCTTTCTGTGACACAGGGTGCTGTAGATGTCCTGGAGGGCAGAAAGTGTGCCCCCTGTGATGTGTCGGGCAGACCGCACCACCCTCTGGAGAGCCCTGCGGTTGCGGATGGTGCAGTTGCCGAACCAGGCGGTGATACAGCCTTATAGGATGCTCTCAATGGTGCATCTGTAAAGGTTTGTGAGAGTCTTAGGCGCCAAACCAAATTTCTTCAGCCTCCAGATGTTATTGCGGGTGTAGCGAAATGCTTGTGTTCTAGCTCCAACAGTGCAGTAAGGTCTAACAATGCACAACAATACACACAAATCTAAAAACTAAAAGAATGGAATTAAGAAATATAGAAATATTAGGACGAGCAATGTCGGAGTCCAGAGCATAAATAACGTCCTCTCACTGTCAACTGTGTTGAAATGTCCGGGAACAGCACCTGCATGTTCCCGGACATTTCTGGGGGGAATGGCCCTAGCCCTCACCCTCCGATCCAACAGGTCCCAGACGTGCTCAATGGGATTGAGATCCGGGCTCTTCGCTGGCCATGGCAGAACACTGACATTCCTGTGTTAAAGGAAAATACGCACAGAATGAGCAGTATGGCTGGTGGCATTGTCATGCTGGAGGGTCATGTCAGGATGAGCCTGCAGGAAGGGTACAACATGAAGAAGGAGGATGTCTTCCCTGTAACGCACAACATTGAGATTGCCTGCAAGAACAACAAGCTCAGTCTGATGATTCTGTGACACACCGCCCCAGACCATGACGGACCCTCCACCTCCAAATCAATCCCGCTCCAGAGTACAGGCCTCGGTGTGACGCTCATTCCTTTGACGATAAACGCAAATCTGACCATCACCCCTGGTGAGACAAATCCGTGACTCGTCAGTGAAGAGCACTTTTTGCCAGTCCTGTCTGGTCCAGCGACGATGGGTTTGTGCCCGTTGTTGACGGTGACGTCTGGTGAGGACCTGCCTTACAACAGGCCTACAAGCCCTCAGTCCAGCCTCTCTCAGCCTATTGCGTACAGTCTGAGCACTGATGGAGGGATTGTGCATTCCTGTTGTAACTCGGGCAGTTGTTGTTGCCATCCTGTACCTGTCCCGCAGGTGTGATGTTTGGATGTACCGATCCTGTGCAGGTGTTGTTACACGTGGTCTGCTACTGCGAGGATGATCAGCTGTCCGTCCTGTCTCCCTGTAGCGCTGTTTTAGGCGTCTCACAGTACGGACATTGCAATTTATTGCCCTGGCCACATCTGCAGTCCTCATTCCTCCTTGCAGCATCGCCTAAGGTACGTTCACGCAGATGAGCAGGGACCCTGGGCATCTTTCTTTTGGTGTTTTTCAGAGTCAGTAGAACGGCCTCTTTAGTGTCCTAAGTTTTCAGAACTTTGACCTTAATTGCCTACCATCTGTAAGCTGTTAGTGTCTTAAAACCTGTTACGGCTAGACGTTCCGCTAGCCGTAACAGAGCACCAAATTCAAATTAAATTAATAGAAATATTTAACTTTCATAAAATCACAAGTGCAATACACCAAAATAAAGCTTAACTTCTTGTTAATCCAGCCATCAGATTTCAAAAAGGCTTTACGGTGAAAACAAACCATGCGATTATCTGAGGACAGCACCCCACCATACAAACACATGAAAATCATATTTCAACCAAGCAGGTGCGACACGAAAGTCAGAAATAATGATATAATTCATGCCTTACCTTTGAAGATCTTCTTCTGTTGGCACTCCAATATGTCCCAGAAACATCACAAATGGTCCTTTTGTTCGATAAACTCCTTTTTATATCCCCAAAATGTCCATTTATTTGGCGCGTTTGATTCGGAAAAACACTGGTTCCAACTCGCCCAACATGACTACAAATGATCTAATAAGTTACCTGTAAACTTGGTCCAAATATTTCAAACAACTTTCCTAATCCATCCTTAGTTATCCTAAAACGTAAATAATCGATCAAATTTAAGACGGAATATACTGTGTTCAATAGCGGATAAAATCAAAGTGGAGCGAGCTCCAGGTCGCGCGCCCCAAACAAAAGAGTCCACTTGGCTTGACACTAAGTCTGAACAGCCCTACTTCTTCATTTCTCAAAGGAAAAACATCAACCAATTTCTAAAGACTGTTGATATCTAGTGGAAGCCATAGGAACTGCAACCAGGTGCCTCATAAATCTAGTTACCCATAGAAAACCATAGAGAAAACAGTGAACTCAAAAAAGAAAATCCTGGATGGCTTGTCCTCTGGGTTTCGCCTGCCAAATAAGTTCTGTTATACTCACAGACATTATTTTAACAGTTCCAGAAACGTTAGAGTGTTTTCTATCCAAACCTACCAATTGTATGCATATCCTAGCTTCTGGGCCTGAGTAGCAGGCAGTTTACTTTGGGCACACTTTTCATCCGGACGTGAAAATACTGCCTCCTATCCCAAAGAGGTTTTAACAACCGTTCCACAGGTGCATGTTCATTAATTGTTTATGGTTCATTGAACAAGCATGGAAAACAGGGTTTAAACTCTTTACAATGAAGGTCTGTGAAGTTATTTGGATTTTTACGAATCATCTTTGAAACACAGGGTCCTGAAAAAGGGACGAGTTTATATTTTTATTTATCCGTTATTTTACAGTACCAGTCCAAAAGTTTGGACACATCTACTCATTCAAGGGTTTTTCATCGTTTTTACTATTTTCTACATTGTAGAATAATAGTGAAGACATCAAAACTATGAAATAACACATATGGAATCATGTAGTAACCAAAAAAGTTTTAAACGAATCAAAATGTATTTTAGATTTGAGATTCTTCTAAGAAGATACCCTTTGCCTTGATGACAGCTTTACACACTCATGGCATTCTCTCAACCAGCTTAATGAGGTAAGATAAATGACAAATAATTATAGTAAAAGGCTTTGGAGCACCTTAAATTACATTTTGGGCAAAAGGCAATTCATTGAATCAGATGGCTCATTTGACACAAAACCCATTGATATTGCCAACAACTTTAATGATTGGCAAGATTAGCAAACTTAGGCATGACATGCCAGAAACAAATGCTGTCACTACACATCCAAGTATATCTGACCAAATTATGAAAGACAACCATTGTAATTTTGAATTCAGTAAAGTAAGTGTGGAAGAGGTAAAAAGAATATGGTTGTCAACAATGACAAGCCACCGAGTCTGACGACTTGGATGGAAAATTACTGAGGATAATAGCGTATGTATAAAATGTATAACTGGCTTAATTTTTCTGGACCCCAGGAAGAGTACTGTAGCTGCTGCCTTTGCAGTATCTGATGGGTATCCACAATAAATACAAATACAAATACAGCCCAGTCGATGCTCGGCCCTCCGTTTCCTGTAATCCATCACTTCCTTGGTTATCTTCTCTATATCTGTCACTCCCCTTGGTTCTTCCTCAGGTGTTATTGACTCTGTTTTCATGTCGGTGCGTTATTTGTGTTTTGTGTTCATTGTTTATTTTCTTTATTAAAACACTCACTCCCTGAACTTGCTTCCCGACTCTCAACGCACTCGTTACACATTTGCTCTGTTAAACCTACCCTTTGGAATGACTTCCATAGCATCAGTGAATCTATTTCGTTTTTAAGTGGAGCTCTCTCAGCAATCGTTCTCACAGCAATTGTTGTCACGGTAGCACATTGGTAATAGTCAGTGACAAACATCATAGCTAAGAAGAGTTGGGTTTGGCTATAACCCTGGATGGGAGACCAAAGGGTACATGGATAGTTTCTCCAGCAGGAGGTGCAGCTTTTATATTTTTTTCTGATAGTGGATATAACGTTGAAGATCTGACGTTGTTTTAAAAGGTACAAATTCAACATATTTAATATGAGATTTGTCTATGTTGAAATTTGGTTATGATTACATAATCCTGTGGTTGAAATTTCACCCTCAAAACAACAGTTGATAACTTTTTTTTAAATCCAATGTATTTTCCAAGTAGATTCCACGTCACAATATGTAGACAAATTACGTTAACAAAATTTTGATTGATCCAGTTTGTTCCCAGTGGGTAATTTATATAGATATAGGATCTTAATTTGATCACTCTATTGCAGGAGAACTGCAGGACATTTTTTACTTGCAGTGTATTGAGGTTTAAGAAGGCTTCTGAAGTTTGTAATTTCCACTTAGACATTTCAGACTTGATTTTCCTTTTTAAAAAAATGTATCAACCCCTACCAAAATGTCCATTGATTACAATCTACATAATAATTCATATTTCTTGTTGCGTCAGGATTATTTGCCTGCTGTAGCAAACTGGCTCAAATTAACATCTGACATCTGGACATATTTTCTCCAGATAGCAGATTATCAAGTTGTTCTCAATGTCAAGACATTGAAGAAGAAAAAATCGCCATTCAGGCCACAGCAGATTAAAGTCATTTGAGAGTTAATATCAGTCTGGATCCAGTTCTACTCAAGTTCTAGTCAAGATTTCCAAAATGTTTTTTCAAAAAATCTAAATATACTGTGGAAAACTTGAAAGACTGTCTCATTAACATTGAGATGTAAAGAAATAGTGAACACAAAACTCTTCTGAGATGACTTAAAACACCAAAAAGAGAGTGGAGATCTCCCAGTTCTGATGGTTACCTTCCCAGGAGACAGTAATTTGGAGGATAAATGGGGTGGAATACCACAGCAGATAAAAGTCCACCGGCCTCCCAATGTTTCTCACTACAGTCTCTGACAGAACAAATAAGGACTGGTTGCCATGCGATGGAACTTTTTAGGAAACTTTATTTTTGTGCGAGGAATAGATTCTTTGACAGAGAATTGACTCTCCTCTCACAGAGGTTTTATAGTGCATTACATTTCAGGTGATAAAAGTGAGTGAATAATGGTAATGGGTTCTGGTATAACAGTAGTCGAACAATGAATGGCTTGTTATTCAATTTCCCAAGAATTAGATTACTGACTTTGGAAATAACATGCTTAAGTCAGGAAATCCTTTGGTTTGACGTTTGAGTGTTCAGGGTCCCAAGTTTAAGTTTGTCAGACCATCATCATCATCACTCACTGTGATGGTTCATTCCTCCGTCTCTACCCCTCACTGTGGTGGTTCATTCCTCCGTCTCTACCCCTCACTGTGGTGGTTCATTCCTCCGTCTCTACCCCTCACTGTGGTGGTTCATTCTCCGTCTCTACCCTCTACTGTGGTGGTTCATTCCTCCGTCTCTACCCCTCACTGTGGTGGTTCATTCCTCCGTCTCTACCCCTCACTGTGGTGTTTCATTCCTCCGTCTCTACCCCTCACTGTGGTGGTTCATTCCTCCGTCTCTACCCTCACTGTGGTGTTTCAATTCTCCGTCTCTACCCCTCACTGTGGTGTTTCATTCCTCCGTCTCTACCCCTCACTGTGTGGTTCATTCCTCCGTCTCTACCCCCACTGTGGTGGTTATTCCTCGTCTCTACCCCTCTGTGGTGGTTCATTCCTCCGTCTCTACCTCACTGTGGTGTTTCATTCCTCCGTCTCTACCCTCACTGTGGTGATTCCATTCCTCCGTCTCTACCCCTCACTGTGGTGGTTCATTCCTCGTCTCTACCCCTCACTGTGGTGGTTCATTCCTCCGTCTCTACCCCTCACTGTGTGGTTCATTCCTCCGTCTCTACCCCTCACTGTGGTGGTTCATTCTTCCGTCTCTACCCTCACTGTGGTGGTTCATTCCTCTGTCTCTACCCCTCACTGTGGTGTTTCATTCCTCCGTCTCTACCTCCACTGTGGTGGTTCATTCCTCCGTCTCTACCCCTCACTGTGGTGTTTTTCCTCCGTCTCTACCCTCACTGTGGTGGTTCATTTCTCCGTCTCTACCCCTCACTGTGATGGTTCATCCTCCGTCTCTACCCCTCACTGTGGTGGTTCATTCCTCCGTCTCTACCCCTCACTGTGGTGGTTCATTCCTCCGTCTCTACCCCTCACTGTGGTGTTCATTCCTCCGTCTCTACCCCTCACTGTGGTGGTTCATTCCTCCGTCTCTACCCCTCACTGTGGTGGTTCATTACTCCGTCTCTACCCCTCACTGTGGTGGTTCATTCCTCCGTCTCTACCCCTCACTGTGGTGTTTCATTCCTCCGTCTCTACCCCTCACTGTGGTGTTTCATTCCTCCGTCTCTACCCCTCACTGTGGTGGTTCATTCCTCCGTCTCTACCCCTCACTGTGGTGTTTCATTCCTCCGTCTCTACCCCTCACTGTGGTGTTTCATCCTCCGTCTCTACCCCTCACTGTGGTGGTTCATTCCTCCGTCTCTACCCCTCACTGTGGTGGTTCATTCTCCCGTCTCTACCCCTCACTGTGGTGGTTCATTCCTCCGTCTCTACCCCTCACTGTGGTGGTTCATTCCTCCGTCTCTACCCCTCACTGTGGTGTTCATTCCTCCGTCTCTACCCTCACTGTGGTGGTTCATTCCTCCGTCTCTACCCCTCACTGTGGTGGTTCATTCCTCCGTCTCTACCCCTCACTGTGGTGGTTCATTCCTCCGTCTCTACCCCTCACTGTGGTGGGTTCATTCCTCCGTCTCTACCCCTCACTGTGGTGGTTCATTCCCTCTTCTACCCCATGTGGTGATCATTCCTCCGTCTCTACCCCTCACTGTGGTGGTTCATTCCTCGCTCTACCCTCACTGTGGTGGTTCATTCCTCCGTCTCTACCCCTCACTGTGGTGGTTCATTCTCCGTTCTACCCTCACTGTGGTGGTTCATTCTCCGTCTCTACCCCTCACTGTGGTGGTTCATTCCTCCGTCTCACCCCTCACTGTGGTGTTTCATTCCTCCGTCTCTACCCTCACTGTGGTGGTTCATTCCTCCGTCTCTACCCCTCACTGTGGTGTTTCATTCCTCCGTCTCTACCCCTCACTGTGGTGGTTCATTCTCCGTCTCTACCCCTACTGTGTGGTTCATTCCTCCGTCTCTACCCCTCACTGTGGTGGTTCATTCCTCCGTCTCTACCCCTCACTGTGGTGTTCATTCCTCCGTCTCTACCCCTCACTGTGGTGGTTCATTCCTCCGTCTCTACCCCTCACTTGTGTGGTTCATTCCTCCGTCTCTACCCCTCACTGTGGTGTTCATTCTCCGTCTCTACCCCTCACTGTGGTGGTTCATTCCTCCGTCTCTACCCTCACTGTGGGTGTTTCATTCCTCCGTCTCTACCCCTCACTGTGGTGTTTCATTCCTCCGTCTCTACCCCTCACTGTGGTGGTTCATTCCTCCGTCTCTACCCCTCACTGTGGTGTTTCATTCCTCCGTCTCTACCCCTCACTGTGGTGTGTTTCATTCCTCCGTCTCTACCCCTCACTGTGGTGGTTCATTCCTCCGTCTCTACCCCTCACTGTGTGGTTCATTCCTCCGTCTCTACCCCTCACTGTTGGTGTTCATTCCTCTGTCTCTACCCTCACTGTGGTGGTTCATTCCTCCGTCTCTACCCCTCACTGTGGTGGTTCATTCCTCCGTCTCTACCCTCACTTGGTGGGTGTTTTCATTCCTCCGTCTCAACCCCTTCACTGTGGTGGTTCATTCCTCCGTCTCTACCCCTCACTGTGGTGGTTCATTCCTCCGTCTCTACCCCTCACTGTTCTCAGTTAGCTGTGTGTAAGGCTTTGTTTCAGAGTGTGTGACTATTTCGTGCATCCCAGCTATACAACAAGAAATCTGATTCATTTTGAGCAACAGCTTTTGCTTCACGCTCTGATTTAACTGGCCTGCACTATGTCACAACCACTGAGATGCATTGGATTATGTGGATTATTCAGCATCAGGGATGTCCGTTTCTAGTTGATTACAGTCATAAAGAGCGCTGACATGCACCAAGGCTCTGGTTTAATGAAAGGAAAAGGGCTGGCAAGGGGCCTGTGTTTTTAGCACTCCTCAAAGTCCTGAGAAGTCACGTCTGTCCCGGAGCAAGGCCAGAAAGACATGGGGAGTGAAAAACACCCCAGTGCCTTCTAACCAGGCCAGCTCCCCCTTAGCGTTGGGTGGAAAAACACAGGAGAACCAGGAGCCGGAAGATGGAGAAAGCTTTGCCAAAGTGCTAGCTTCCCATGTCAGCGCCTCTGTGCTTCCCAGGGCTATGGCAAGCAGCACAGCATGAGAGAGAGAGAGAGAGAGAGAGAGAGAGAGAGAGAGAGAGAGAGAGAGAGAGAGATGCCAAATATAATTTGTTTGTCCATCGCTTTCCTGAGAGAATGGCGCCATCTAGTCTGAGCAGAGAAAAAACCGCTCACAATCTGTATAATGTCAACCTGGTTACAATGAACAGTTATGATATTGTTCAGAAGAGCTTTGAGAGTCCATAACACATTATGAAGAATGTGTATAGGTGGTCAAATGCAGTCAAATTCCTGCAGTCAAATGACCAAATCGCCCTCTAGGCCTCAGGGGTGGAATGTTATGAATATTTTTTCTAATTTCCTTATTAATCAACATTATTTAAAAGAATGCAAAAAAGACGGTGTTTTTATGTCAAATGTCTTTAAAAAAATATATTTCAGTCGTCCGTGATGTGTATAAAGTGTAATGTTGGGATGCAAGCGCAAAATGTAATACATGTCTCTATATCTGACATGGTACAGGTGTCTTCTTTTTTTAAAGCCCATAACCATGTGTGTGAGGTCTATACTTTTGTTTCAAAGTAGATTTGTTTAAGACGACCAAGAAACACGGTGTGACCCTTATTTAGTCCACTGCAGTAAAAGATGAACCTTGATTCCATTTTATTATTATACTTTCATTCCCCAAAAAAATTGTTCCCTCAAAGTAACACACAATGCAGATAGTGTATCGTGACTCCGTCTCTACCCCTCAATCTGAATAATCACTTTTGTTATATACCTTTATGTTTTAAGGCTTTGTGTGTTTCCCTCGTGTCTCCTTCGTTATAGATTATCTATAACTACGCCACAGGGAACAGTAATGAACTTCAGACTATAGGCTATTTCCTGTGTTGTTCTTTTCCTCTGCGCTGTAATATTCTCTTTGCGTCCTAAATTACTGCTACATCTGCACAGGCATTTCCTGCCTGACCTTGAGCCAGGCTCCCGCGCACCCTCAAAGTGACGGAGAAATCACTGACAGCCAAGGACACGCATCTGCACGGACAGAGGACGGACTCCCTGCCACAACAGGCATACACTACTAACAGTAGGGCTAGGTGAAAAATAGTAGGCTTTACAACACAGTCTCATATTTTATATTTACAGTAGACTAAAAATGTATGCTTTATAACTGCTAGGCTCCCTGCCGCCCAGATCTCAGGTGATCTGTAGGAAGTCAAGTTCACATTACTCTCTCAACATAGATCTAATTTTCTCTGGAACGTCATCTATACAGATGTAGGATCTAAATTTGATCACCCTGTTGCAGGAGAATTTGTAGTGTATTTTAGGTTTAATAAGGCTTTTGAAGTTTGTAATTTCCACTTTGAAATTTCAGACGGCTTTCCCTTAAAAAAAATTTATCAACCCCTACAATCATGTCCATTCATTATAATCCACATAATAATTCACATTTCCTGTTGATGCAGGATTATTTTCCTACTGTAGCAAAACGGCTCAAATTAAGATCCTACATCTGTATAATTAACACAGGCCTCCAACGCTATAACATATCCTATCAGTCATGTATGAAATACCGACCCAGGTGTGGCTGCAGGTGTGAGGGCATGTGGGAGTTGGCATTATTATTCTGGGGCGTGGAGTAGTAGAAGACCATTCACTCACACCAAAGTATTCAAAACCAAACCAAATGTTCATCAATTATGTAATCTCTGCCATTTTGAAATGCTATGCTTCTAAAATTGGGCACAAGTGTTTTTATTCAATGGGAAATGTATATAAGTGAAGGTTAGCTCAAAGACAGTTTAGAATAATATAATTAATGTAAAAGAAAGCAAATAAGATGCAAGTGTGACCTCACTGTATTTTGCGAGCGTGCTCAGAATACATTGATATCCCTCGTGGCAGTAAAAGACTGCCTTTTCTCACACTGCTATTTCATTCCCTGAACAAAATTTTATAGGCTCTGGAAACGAACCAAGCCAAAGTAAAATAATTAGCATAGATTTAAAATAACAAATGTTTCCCTCTGGCGACTTGCTAAACTTTCATAGACATAATAGAACACAGAATTATTATTCCAATTCTGCCCAAAAACAAGCCAAGCACACAGTGTCTATTGTGCTCTGTAATTGGTGTCTGCTTTTAATGTTAAATCATATGGCAAGTGACCATGATGGCAATACAAACACACTGAGACTCAATTCCCCTGTGGATCGACTCTCCAGTCAACACAACACACTGTTCTCTTCTCCCATCCAATCCTGTGCAATGTTAGTTTGGAGAATCTTGTCCTGACATCCCCTGCCTCTTCACCTCCAAGTCCAACCCCCTCCACTCCTCCATCTCTCCATCCCTTTACCCCTCCATCTCTCCATCCCTTTACCCCTCCATCCCTCCACCCCCTCCTAATCCCAGCAGGGGGAGTCATAGTTTCCGTAAAGGTCACGTAATCGTATGAGATCATGGTGTTTGATTCAAGTATCTCTACTGCTTTCCCATGGGAGAGTTCTAGAAGGAACTGGCAGTGGGCTCTCTCTCTCTTTTTCTCTCTCTCTTTTTCTCTCTCTCTCCCTCTTTTTCTCTCTCTCTCCCTCTTTTTTTTCTTCTCTCTCTCTCTTTTTCCCTCACTCTTTCTCTCTCTCTCTCTCTCTCTCTCTCTCTCTCTCTCTCTCTCTCATGCTGAGTGTTCCGTGTGCTGCTGAGAACCAACATCATGCTGCACATATCCTCAACAGTGCCTCTGTTTCCAACACTGGGTTCTAACTAGTGGCTGCCATGTGCTTCGCCTCAAAGCACAATTACAATGTGCATGCGCACATCTGCGCACACACACACACGCACACATACACACACACACACGTATACACACACACACACACCACACGTATACACACACACACACACGTATACACACACACACACGTATACACACACACACACGTATACACACACACACACACACACACACACACACACACACACACACACACACACACACACACACACACACACACACACACACACAACACACACACACACACACACACACACGTATACACACACACAACGTATACACACAAACACACGTAACACACACACGTATACCCAACACACACACACACACACATACACACACACACATACACATATACACACACCACATCAACATCCATAAAAGGATTAATCCGTCTCCATAGTTATTTAAGTTCCTTTGACAGGCTATGACATATGCTCAGTGCCAGGATGCATTGCTGACTAACCTAGGCTCAGGCTCAGAAAGAGACCGCCATGGCTGTCACAGATGCTTCTTAATGCATGTTTGCTGTATAGACAGGTGCATGTCTTCACACTGTCCCATCTCATCTGTTACGGTTCACAGTGTTGCAGTGGTCTGGCCCTAGAAGCCCAGGGCTGGAGGAGGCTTTTACTGCTGTTCTACAGACCCAAGGGGACTTGCTTCCTGATCCAGCCCTGACGGACTGGCTGACTCTATGGCTCTGAGGCCACAGCCCTGGTCCCCAGGTGCCCTCTCAGTCCATGTTGTCACCCAACATGACAGCTGGTGTCCCCCTGAGCGAGAGCACAGCTCTTTACATGAGTCCAGTCCCGGCCATCCGCAGCCAGACTCAGACAGGAAGTGACAGCCTTTTTCTTTCTGCCGAGTTAAAGGAGTGAAGAGATTGTTCTCTAACTTCAGAGCAGTTTGCCAATTTAGGCCAGAGAGAGAGGGCAGAGAGAGAGGAGAGAGAAGAGAGAGAGAGAGCGAGAGGCAGGAGCGAGCGAGAGGCAGAGAGCGGAGGCAGAGAGCGAGCGAGAGGCAGAGAAGCGAGCGAGAGGCAGAGAGCGAGCAGAGAGGCAGAGGCAGAGGCAGAGGCAGAGGGAGGCAGAGGCAGAGGAGAGAGAGGAGAGAGAGAGAGAGGGAAGAGAGAGAGAGAGAGAGAGAGAGAGAGAGAGAGAGAGAGAGAGAGAGAGAGAGAGAGAGAGAGAGGTCAGTTTAAAAATCAATAACTGGATCAAGCGATGTTCTAAAACAGAACTCTTGGCGAGGAGAAGAAAACACTCTTTCAACATCAAATTAAACAGATTGATTGTGAGACAGAGACGTATGCAGTTTCAGCCCTTGGCAGAACGCAGGGCAAAATGTCAAATCTTGAAACGTGCTACTCTTTTATTTACAATCCACTTTGACACCTCTGACCTGGCTTCTTGACATGAGTATGACGTATCGCATATCATCACTCATCATTGAGATTGTTCTGGGAGCCTTGCCCACAAACACTGGGTTTATTCAATAATATAAATATATCTGTTTTAAAACCTTGGCAGCTAAAACCATGCAGGCCGTTCGTTGAATGGATAATGAGTGAACAGGAAATCAGCCAATAATCCATTCAGGTTGTTTAGCCACCGATGTTACGAGGTGCTGGAAATGTGAGGTGAATGATGTCATTTCATATGTATGACGCATAAGTATTGCAAGGGGAGTATCCAGTCCTCCCAGTCCCTTTCCACCAGGTAGTAAATGCATCCATGCGGTTAAATACCTACAGCATGCTGCTGGCCTGCGCTGTTCACTGTGTGTTCACTATGCCTACACACACAATCAGAGCAATGACAAGAGCGCCTTAGTCAAAACACCTCTGGCGCCGTGACCCGTGTCCAACCATAAATTATTCCTGAGTGTGAGCATAAAAAGGGTATGCCATTCAAACGCTGCGCTCCTATGACATACCATTAGATTTGTCCTTTCACAGCGCCCAGCACCCCCTGAGGTGTAAGAGTCACGCTGTGGCAAAGCCATGCAAAAATCATTATTTTCCCTGATAAATAAATAAATGAGCTAAGGGCCCTTCAGACTTCACTCCAGCCACCTGTGATACTGGGGGGGGATGAATAATATAGAACAAATAGCTCAGTTAATTTATTAATAATAATTTGTGTCTTGCTGACACACGCAGCGGATTGGCTAGCGGCGGTGTTAAGAGACAAACAGAAAATGCCGCTGGGGACATTTTAAATTCCTCCGGTTGAGAGAGAAGTGGGAGGAAATCGACAACTGTTTTAAGCAATGTGAGGTTGACTGAGATGAAGTTTGTTGCTGCAGGCTGTGTGACAATCAAGCGGTGACGATCAAAGGTGCCAGTGGATTTGTGTTTAAATCAGAAATACTGTATATTCTAAAGAGGAAAAAGTCAGAATGGCCATTTAATGGATGCGTATTTCCCCCTTGATTAAATCTGAACTAGGAGAACACGTCTACTACAAGCCACGGTAGGCCTTCTCACATTCTTTCTTCATTATTACCGTACAGAAACCACAGATCTTCTATCACTCCTCCATGCTAACAGGTCACTGGTCATAATACACGTGCAATGTCCAAAACATGGACTTCTAACATGGACGTACACCGCACCTTGTATCTTTGCCTGAGGAGCAGCTTCGCTCCCGATCTCTATTCTCTCCCTGTTGAACCTCACTCTGCTGTGGGAAGGTGAACTCATGACCTCTCCTAACCCTCATCTCTGTGGTAATCCTGCTTTATATCATTATGACAGGGAAACCACAGCTTGCTCACCCCAATGCAAACATGTCAATTGGAATCACATGGTCCTATTCACATTGTCTAGTTCTTACACCCATTACCCTTTCCCTCATCACCGTCACTGATCAGACATGGTGTCCCCCTTTGGAGCATATTGCCCTGGCTAACTGAGCTCTGAGCTTTTCCATGGAACATTCCAGCCACAGTAGAACCCTGTCTGTATCATTGCTTAGTTACAGATACATTAGCCTTGAGCTCTTTTCCTGGTCATTATAACTCCTTCAGTAAGCATGTCCTAAGGCCTGGTCCTGCTAGTGTCTCTGTAGCTCCTCTCTGATGGGCTAACCCTGTTGGCTAAGTGGAACTCAGCTGGGGGACAGATGTGACAGAAATACCTCAGTGGTTTGGGCTGGGGTCTTCAGTCTCCACAGGGGAGCACAGCAGTGGTATGTGATTTCAGACGTTCTCCCATCGAAGATACACTATATATACAAAAGTATGTGGACGCCACTTCATATTAGTGGATTTGGCTATTTCAGCCATACCCGTTACTGACAGGTGTATAAAATCGAGCACACAGCCATGCAATCTCCATAGACAAACATTGGCAGTAGAATGGCCTTACTGAAGAGCTCAGTGACTTTCAACGTGGTACCATCATAGGGTGTCACCTTTCCACCAAGTCAGTTTGTCACATTTCACATTTCACCCTTACTTCCCGCAGCTATGTCGTTGTTACTATGACAACTAGCGTAACATTGTAAGCAAATGACTTCTGTCTGAACGCACACAAATCCGATTTGATCACATGTAACTTGCTGTTTGGCCAGTTAGTATTGCAAAACGGATTTGAAAAACAAAATTGATTTGAGCATCACACTGCAGTGTGAACAATGCTTTCGTCTCTCACTCCTGCCTTATTGTACTAGGCTGACTCCTCCGCAAACCTATAAATACCTAGTTGTCTGGCTAGACTGTAAACTCTCCTTCTAGACTCACATTAAATCTCCAATCCAGAGTTAATCTAGAATCGGCTTCCTATTTCGCAACAAAGCCTCCTTCACTCATGCTGCCAAACATGCCCTCGTAAAACTGACTATCCTACCGATCCTTGACTTCGCCGATGTCATTTACAGAATAGCATCCAACACTCTACTCAGCAAATTGGATGCAGTCTATCACAGTGCCATCCGTTTTGTCACCAAAGCCCCATATACTACCCACCCCTGCGACCTGTATGCTCTCGTTGGCTGGTCCTCGCTGCATATTTGTCGCCAAACCCACTGGCTCCAGGTCATCTCTAAGTCTTTGCTAGGTAAAGCTCCGCCTTATCTCAGCTCACTGGTCACCATAGCAACACCCAGCCGTAGCACACGCTCCAGCAGGTATATCTCACTGGTCACCCCCAAAGCCAACACCTCCTTTGGTTGCCTTCCAGTTCTCTGCTGCCAATGACTGGAACGAATTGCCAAAATCACTGAAGTTGGAGACTTATATCTCCCTCACTAACTTTAAGCGTCAGCTGTCAGAGCAGCTTACTGATCGCTGCAGCTGTACACAGTCCATCTGTAAATAGCCCATCCAACTAACTACCTACCTCATCCCCATATTTGTTTTTGTTTTTCTGCTCTTTTGCACACCAGTATTTCTCATCTGCACAGATATCACTCCAGGGTAAATTGATCAATTGTAATTACATTGCCACTATTGGCCTATTTATTGCCTTACCTCCTTACTTCATTTGCACACACTGTAAACAGATTTTTCTATTGTGTTATTGACTGTACGATTGTTTATCCCATGTGTAACTCTGTGTTGTTGTTTTTGTCGCACTGCTTTGCTTTATCTTGGCCAGGTCGCAGTTGTAAATGAGAACTTGTTCTCAGCTGGCCTACCTGGTTAAATAAAGGTGAAATAAAAAAATAAAACCAACATAAATGGCGGTGGTGGTGTGTTGGTGAAAAGTGGGGAAGTTGGATAGATGTAATGAAAGTCAGGATCTGGCAATTATAGCAAATGCCAGATGGGTTGGACCATTCTTTTGGTTGGGTGGATGGTTGAAATTGACACATGCAAAATATTTTTTATATAAAATAAAACAGTGGAAAAGGTGATATGGCTAGCGGCCCATGGGCCTGTTAAGATCATTTCTTAGAGTTTCTTTGCGCAGTTTTTCTGTTACACTAATTTATAATGAGCCCTGAGCCCTGACCAGTGGGAAATGGTCTGCCCCCTTACCAAGATGGACCAGCCCGGTTTCCTGATACGCTGAGCTGGGGTCAGGTAAACTCATATTCAAAGTCAAACGCGGCCGCAGTTAGATAGTCAAGATCATGTATTGTAAAAAACATAAAGGGGGCTATAAATATAGAAAGAGCACATTCTAGATTGTCACCTCACTCAAAACGTCCTATTTTTKKKKGGGGGGGGGGGGGGGGSTAAAACCATGATTTAGTCAAACAGTCAAGTGCATTATCCTCATGATTTCTGTAATGAAAGTGTCTGTCCCCTCACTGCGCCTGTGCCCTCAAGGGCCTGTCCCCATGCGCTCGAGAGAAAAATACATTCTGATAGTATAACATTTCAAAAGGCAATTTTGGGGGGAAACACAGCTGTGTAAGCTTTGTCTCCTAGTTCTTGTCGAAATGAGGAGGGTATCAGCTTTCTGTAGGTATCATTTGTATTTCTCAACTCTCAATATTCAGATCAATAGCAACTATTTTACAACCAAGTTATTTGATATGAGATATGGAGCATGTGGAGCGGTGCGTGAATTGTGCACAGGCCATTGGCCTCATGGGTAGTAATGAACACTTACACGGAACCCAAACCGGCTGCGCGCGTGCGTCATCGTGCGCTATCGTGCATAAATGTATTTTGTCCCCCTACACCAAAAGCGTTCACAAGACGCAGGTTAAAATATCAAAACAAACTCTGAACCAATGACATTAATTTGAGGACAGGTCGAAAAGCATTAAACATGAATGGCAATTTAGCTAGTTAGCTTGCACTTGCTAGCTAATTTGTCCTATTTAGCTAGCTTGCTGTTGCTAGCTAGTTTGTCCTGGGATATAAACATTGAGTTGTTATTTTACCTGAACTGCACAAGGTCCTCTACTCCGACAAATTAATCCACACATAAAACGGCCAACCGAATTGTTTCTAGTCATCTGTCCTCCTTCCAGGCTTTTTCATCGTTGAACTTAAATGGTGATCGCATCTAAACTTTCATAGTATTACCACGACTACCGGCAAAATAGTTAGTCTTTCAATCACCCACGTGGATATAACCAATGAGGAGATAGCACGTTGGTACCTGCTTCTATAAACCAATGAGGAGATGGGAGAGGCAGGACTTTCAGCGCGATCTGCGTCAGAAATAGGAATAACTTCTATTTTAGCCCTTGGTATCACAGACGCTCGTTGGCACGCGCGAGCAGTGTGGGTGCAATAATTGGATTTCTAAATTTATTTTGCAAAGCTGGTCAGCATGTTAGGGTAGGTGATGATTCAGTGGAACATGTTAGTCTGGAGTCCTGTAATAGTAATGAACACTTAGGGTAGGTGATGATGCAGGAGAACACACACGCGAGGTACTAATTTGCAATATAGATCCTAAGTCGTTAGCTTGGCGTTTATTACTATAAGGCTTAAGCAGACAGACAGACAGACAGACAGACAGACAGACAGACAGACAGACAGACAGACAGACAGACAGACAGACAGACAGACAGACAGACAGACAGACAGACAGACAGACAGACAGACAGACAGACAGACAGACAGACAGACAGACAGAGAACAAGAAGAAGCACAGAGTGACAGCAGAGAAGATTCTGAGACAGACAGAACAAGAAGAAGCACAGAGTGACAGCAGAGAAGATGCTGAGACAGACAGAACAGGGAGAAAAAAACAAATGGCTAAAGCAGAGGCCCAGTTATAGTGGAGAGTTTACATTTGAGTAATTTAGCAGATGCTCTTATCCAGAGCAATTTAGAGGAGCAATTAGGTTTAAGTGCCTTGCTCAAGGGCACACAGGCATATTTTTCACCTTGTCAGCTCGGGGATACAAACCAGCAATATGTTTGGTTACTGGTCCAACGATTCTAACCACTAGGCTACCTGTTGCCCTAAACAGTGGTGTTTTTACATATTGCATTTGTTTTAAACATGAGCTGGTTAAAAAAGAGGAGGATGACCATGTCTCACCAGTCACTGGTACAGAAATGGTTGAGAAACGCTGTACTGCACTGCCAATATCAGCAATACTGCCCGTGTCTAAGTAGGGTGTATGTGTGGGATGGGATGTGTGTATGTGGCTTGGGGCTGGTGGCCTGCCAGGGCGGGGGGGTGAGTTGGCAGGGCGCGCAGTGATGTGGTCTGGTGTGGATAAAATGCCATGACCAAATTCTTGTCCCATTCCCCCCATGATGAAAGTGGTCCCCCTATCTGAACTCCCTGAGTTCCCCTGCTCCGATCACTTCATGGCACTGAGCTCATCAGTCATGCTGCAATGGGATGTGACGTGGGGCGTGTCAGGGACTTGTGATTCCATATGTGAAACAGTTAAACCCCTAACAGCTCTCAGATGGAGAGATGGTGGAGGGGAGATTGCCAAAGGCTCCCTCTCTATCTCCCTCCCAGCTCAATCCGCCATGACACCCTGGCAGTCCTTCTGTTACTGTAGTAGTGCCTGGGATTCACCATGGAACAGAACCACAGGCTCTGGAGTTCTCACAAACCTCACATCTCTCCATAACGGAACATCCAAACACACCGACTGTCCCACGACATAAACCATCGTCCCCCCCGTCCCCCTTTCTCTCCATCGGCCCTAACTCAACATGAACACACTGACACACCCCACCGTTTATTCACTATGGCAGGTCTACAACCAAGATGCTAAGCCTTACAGTTTGGCCTGGAGGCATTATCCAATTCTGCACTGTTTCCTATCCTAACTGTCAACCCTGAGCATTTTCACTTTTTTTTTTGCAATCAAGTACTTTGAGCTTGGTGGTGAAAACCTAGGTATTCTCTGGGGTGCAGTAGGCTGGAGGAAGTGGGCTGAGAGGGTAATTCCAGACGCCCAGCTCCAGTGCCTAAACTGCCATGGTTCCACAAACAACACATTCTCTCCTGGGTTTCTAGTGTTTCACCACCTCTCGCTCTGCATTTCACTATGGGACATGTTGGCTCTTGGTTGACTCTTTCCCTTTCGCTTTGTATTTTCCATGTTTCCATCAGTTCCTAAGCTTCTGCTGAAACCTCTGCTCAAACAGCCCAGAACAGAGGAGAACAAAGTGGAGAAAACATGGGAGTGATGTTTTCTCTGCCGACATGTTTGTCATATTTCTACACTGCTGCTTGTTTACATTAGAGATTTAAATAAATGACATGGATTATATCCCGTGTGTACTGTACAACCAGAGAGGTAGAGTATATAGCTGTATCATATTCAATATAATGTATCCTTTCACTCTTAGAAGAAAAGGTGATATGTAGAACCTTAAAAGGTCCTTTGAAGAACCCTTTTTGGTTGCAGGTAGAAAGAACCCTTTTTGGTTGCAGGTAGAAAGAACCCTTTTGGGTTCCATGTAGATAGAACCCTTTCTACAAAGGTTCTAGAACCATTTTCAAAAAGATTCTACCAGGAACCCCAAAGGGTTCTCCTATTGGGACAGCTGAAGAACCCATTTGAAACCCTTACAGCAACGCTGTAGCTGTGTCTCTTCTAAGTTCTCCAATAGTCATCATGTCCACTGAATCTGTAGTATACTGTTGCAATCTGGCCTACTATAGGTTAAGTGCAGAGTCTCTTTAAAACCTCTTACATCTCTCTGTTGTACCATAGATTTCCTCTCTCCGTCCCTACTTTTATTCATATAGAGCAGGCCCTATTATCTATGAAGTCTGTTTTCCTTTATACTTAATGATGATGGAAGACAAAGTAGAAAACATATTGAAGCTAGTCACCTGCCCACCTGCTCGCTACGTGCTTTCACACGATTACACTGACAGCTCCTCACATTCCAGAAAATGAACAGGGAAAGATGTTCCTTCAGCGGGCTAAGATTTAAACCTACATAAACACAATCGCCTTAATTTATGGCAAAGGCTCTTTATGATGACAGCCTGAAAACAATTAACACCTTTTCTCCAACATGTCTTGCTTTCCCTCTGGCATAAGAAGCAATAATATTTATTTTTGCCTGCAGCGTCATGGGTCACATCAACTCGATTAGAGATTACTGCTCTGGCAAACAGGGTTTTCAACACCTAGTGTGTGCGGTGAGGAACCAGCTTGACAAGGCAGTTAAGAATGTATACTCTCTGCTTTGGGAGAGATGCTGTTTTTTCCTCTCCCGGAACAATTCCCATGCCTCTGAAGCTGTCTGCCTGCCCGCTTGATGTAAATCGTATGCAGGGAAAACGTCTCTCTGCACAGCGTACAGGCAATGAGATGATGTACACACAGGATATTTAGGAATAGTTTTTCAATGACTTCATTCTAGCTGGCGTTGAAACAAGTTCAATGTTACTTGTCTTATCATTGTATGATGCTGATGTGTAGTATCAATATTTATTTACATTGTAAACTCAGCAAAAAAATAAACGTCCTCTCACTGTCAACTGCGTTTATTTTCAGCAAACTTCTCATGTGTAAATATTTGTATGAACATAACAAGATTCAACAACTGAGACATAAACTGAACAAGTTCCACAGACATGTGACTAACAGAAATGGAATAATGTGTCCCTGAACAAAGTGGGTGTCAAAATCAAAAGTAACAGTCAGTATCTGGTGTGGCCACCAGCTGCATTAAGTACTGCAGTGCATCTCCTCCTCATGGACTGCACCATATTTCCCAGTTCTTGCTGTGAGATGTTACCTCACTCTTCCACCAAGGCACCTGCAAGTTCCCGGACATTTCTTGGGGGAAAATCCCTAGCCCTCACACTCCGATCCAACAGGTCCCAGACATGCTCAATGGAATTGAGATCTGGGCTCTTCGCTGGCCATGGCAGAACACTGACATTCCTGTCTTGCAGGAAATCATGCACAGAATGAGCAGTATGGCTGGTGGCATTGTCATGCTGGAGGGTCATGTCAGGATGAGCCTGCAGGAAGGGTACCACATGAGGGAGGAGGATGTCTTCCTTGTAATGCACAGCATTGAGATTGCAGGCAATGACAACAACCTCAGTCCGATGATGCTGTGACACACCGCCCCAGACCATGACAGACCCTCCACCTCCAAATCAATCCTGCTCCAGAGTACAGGCCTTGGTGTAACGCTCATTCCTTTGACAAAAAAATGCAAATCCATCACCCCTGGTGAGACAAAATCGCGACTCGTCAGTGAAGAGCACTTTTTGCCAGTCATGTCTGGTCCAGCGATGGTGGGTTTGTGCCCATAGGCAACGTTGTTGCCGGTGATGTCTGGTGAGGACCTGCCTTACAACAGGCCTACAAGCCCTCAGTCCAGCCTCTCTCAGCCTATTGCGGACAGTCTGAGCACTGAATGGAGGGATTGTGCGTTCCTGGTGTAACTCGGCAGTTGTTGTTGCCATCCTGTACCTGTCCCGCAGGTGTGATGTTCGGATGTACCGATCCTGTGCAGGTGTTGTTACATGTGGTCTGCCACTGCGAGGATGATCAGCTGTCCGTCCTGTCTCCCTGTAGCGCTGTCTTAGGCGTCTCACAGTACGGACATTGCAATTTATTGCCCTGGCCACATCTGCAGTCCTCATGCCTCCTTGCAGCATGCCTAAGGCACGTTCACGCAGATGAGCAGGGACCCTGGGCATCTTTCTTTTGGTGTTTTTTAGAGTCAGTAGAAAGGCCTCTTTAGTGTCCTAAGTTTTCATAACTTTGACCTTAATTTCCAACCGTCTGTAAGCTGTTAGTGTCTTAACGACCGTTCCACAGGTGCATGTTCATTAATTGTTTATGATTCATTGAAAAAGCATGGGAAACAGTGTTTAAACCCTTTACAATGAAGATCTGTGAAGTTATTTGGATTTTTACGAATTATCTTTGAAAGACAGGGTTCTGAAAAAGGTCAGTTTCTTTTTTTGCTGAGTATGTTTTACACTCTTAGAAAAAAGGTGATATGATGTATCATGACAACATTGCATTTGGGAGTTATTGTTTAATTTCAGATTTCAATCACACTGCAATTGAGAGAGAATTTTTGTTCACCATCTATAACTGAAACCATAAGCCACAGAGAAAGTCCACTGTCCACCAGTTTGTTTGTTTTTAAATATTGTGAAACACTTTTTGATTTTGACAAATAAATCCAGTGGCAGTGGATGATTCTATATGCAGACCCACAATCTATGCTTTATCAGTGTTTCAATCGTGTACACCTACTGGAATCTCTCGGCAGAGGCCAAAAAGGGACTTTTGATCAGTGCCCAGACCTCTAAATTTCATTCACGTGCATTTAACAGCATGTTACACCACTCCTTTAAACAGCTCAGTGTGAGTCAAGAGCCTGGTTTTCATAACGAAGCGCCCATAACAGCTCTAATAATCAACGTGGAGTTCATTATTACAGGCGAGTTGGGTTAGCTTACAGCAGGACTCTTCAACCCTGTTCCTGGAGAGCTACAGTCCTGTAGGTTTTCACTTCAACCCTGTTCTTGGAGAGCTACCCTCCTGTAGGTTTTAACTCCAACCCTGTTCCTGGAGAGCTACCGTCCTGTAGGTTTTCACTCCAACCCTGTTCCTGGAGAGCTACCGTCCTGTAGGTTTTCACTCCAACCCTAATCTAGAGCACCTGATTCTAATAATTAGCTGGTTGATAAGTTGAATCAGGTTAGTTACAACTGGGGTTGGAGCGAAAACCTACAGGAGTGTAGCTCTCCAGGAACAGGGTTGGAGAGCCCTGGCCTCGAGCCTACAGCCCAGAGCCCAGTCCCCAGGGCCAGGGGACATAGAGGAGGAAACACAAGTCCCTGGGGAGCTTTAAGACTACTCTCTCTCTCTTTCTCTCTCGCACACGTTTTCTCTTTCATTCTCCCTTTCTATGTTTTATTCTCTCCATTTCTTCCTCTGAGGGGCATTAGTTCCTGTGAAACGAGAAGTAGCCCTTTTTGGGAATCTATTGTTCTGCCAGCTGCCGTCTGCTTCTCTCCCATGCTTTTTGTAGCTGGAGAGGACAGACCCATGGACATGAAGCGTAGCTGGAGAGGACAGACCCATGGACATGAAGCGTAGCTGGAGAGGACAGACCCATGGACATGAAGCGTATCTGGAGAGGATAGACCCATGGACATGAAGCGTATCTGGAGAGGATAGACCCATGACATGAAGCGTAGCTTGGAGAGGACAGACCATGGACATGAAGTGTATCTGGAGAGGATAAGACCATGGACTGAAGCGTATCTGGAGAGGACAGACCCATGGACATGAAGCGTAGCTGGAGAGGACAGACCCATGGACATGAAGCGTAGCTGGAGAGGACAGACCCATGGACATGAAGCGTAGCTGGAGAGGACAGACCCATGGACATGAAGCGTAGCTGGGAGAGACAGACCCATGGACATGAAGCGTAGCTGGAGAGGACAGACCCATGGACATGAAGCGTAGCTGGAGAGGACAGACCCATGGACATGAAGCACAGCTGGAGAGGACAGACCCATGGACATGAAGCGTATCTGGAGAGGATAGACCATGGACATGAAGCGTAGCTGGAGAGGAAAGACCCATGACATGAAGCGTAGCTGGAGAGGACAGACCCATGGACATGAAGCGTAGCTGGAGAGGGACAGACCCATGGACATGAAGCGTAGCTGGAGAGGACAGACCCATGGACATGAAGCGTAGCTGGAGAGGACAGACCCATGGACATGAAGAGTAGCTGGAGAGGACAGACCATGGACATGAAGCGTAGCTGGAGAGGATAGACCCATGGACATGAAGCGTAGCTGGAGAGACAGACCCATGGACATGAAGCGTAGCTGGAGAGGATAGACCCATGGACATGAAGCGTAGCTGGAGAGGTTGAACCCATGGACATGAAGCGTAGCTGGAGAGGACAGACCCATGGACTTCAGGAAACAGCAGAGGGAGCACCCCCCTATCCACATCGACGGGTCAGTAGTGGAGAAGGTGGAAAGTTTTAAGTTCCTCGTGTTACACATCACGGACAAAAATGAATGTGGCCACCCACACAGACAGCGTTGTGAAGAGGCGCAGCAGCGCCTCTTCAACCTCAGGAGGCTGAAGAAATTCGGCTTGTCACCAAAAGCACTCACAAACTTCTACAGATGCACAATCGAGAGCATCCTGTCGGGCTGTATCACCGCCTGGTACGGCAACTGCTCCGCCCACAACCGTAAGGCTCTCCAGAGGGTAGTGAGGTCTGCAGAACGCATCACCAGGGGCAAATACCTGCCCTCCAGGACACCTACACCACCCGATGTCACAGGAAGGCCAAAAAGATCATCAAGGACAACAAACACCCCAAGCCACTGCCTGTTCACCCCGCTATCATCCAGAAGGCGAGGTCAGTACAGGTGCATCAAAGCAGGGACCGAGAGACTGAAAAACAGCTTCTATCTCAAGGCCATCAGACTGTTAAACAGCCACCACTAACATTTAGCGGCCGCTGCCAACATACTGGCTCAACTCCAGCCACTTTAAAAATGGAATTGATGGAATTATGTAAAAATGGACCACTAGCCATTAAGCAATGCCACTTAATACAATGTTTACATACCCTACATTACCCATCTCATATGTATATACTGTACTCTATATCATCTACTGCATCTTGCCATCTTTATGCAATACATGTACCACTAGCCACTTTAAACTATGCCACTTTATGTTTACATACCCTACAGTACTCATCTCATATGTATATACCGTACTCTATACCATCTACTGCATCTGCCATGCCGTTCTGACCACCACTCACATATATCTTTATGTACATATTCTTATCCCTTCACACTTGTGTGTGTGTGTAAGGTAGTAGCGTGGAATTGTTAGGTTAGATTACTGTTGGTTATTACTGCATTGTCGGAACTAGAAGCACAAGCATTTCGCTACACTCGCATTAACATCTGCTAACCATGTGTATGTGACTAATAAAATATTTGATTTGATTTGATTTGATTTGATTTGAAGCGTACTGGAGAGGACAGACCCATGGACATGAAGCGTAGCTGGAAGGACAGACCCATGGACATGAAGCGTAGGGAGAGGCAGACCCATGGACATGAAGCGTAGCTGGAGAGGATAGACCATGACATGAAGCGTAGCTGGAGAGGACAGACCCATGGACATGAAGCGCAGCATGATGTGTTGCATTTTGGTAGTTGCATGCAAGAGCATTTTTGGCATTGCTCTCCATCCCATGGAGAGGAGATAAACCATGAACTGACAGGCTCTTAAGTGTCTCGCTATGAAATCTGAACGTCCTTTTTCATCTATCCTTCTATATCCATCTATCCTTCTATAATTTTTTGGGATGTTTCCCTCTGATGGTCCCTGAGCTGTCTATTCTTCAAAGCGTCTATCTTTTTTGAAATGTAAAAAATAAATGAACAAGCTATTGATATTTACGACTGGATTAATCCGGGTTTAATCTTCGCTAACTAAACTGTCAATTAAATTCTGATGCGGTGTCACAAGTTGTACTGTTTAATGTTACGCTATATTCGCTATAGTCTCCAGTCGATTTACAATAGACAAATTATTAGGGTAAAAAATCACCACTTATCAGCCATTTTTCCTCAGCTTGACTGTGCACAGACCTGTTTTATCATGCATGTCACGCGGAAAGCTTTTGTCCTTGAAAGTTTCGCATTTTCATCTCCTCCTTTCCCTTCATTTTCCACATTAACTGTTAATGACTCCAGATGTTTGGCCTTGTTTTTCACTTTCCTTTTCAGCTAAATTGTCAATTGAATCTGGCCATAAAAAGAGTAGCTGCTTTTCGGGAAACCAGGACAGTGTGTGTCAGGATGGCAGAGAGCAGACACCAGGAACAGTGTGTGTCAGGGATGGAGAAGCGACCATGACAGTGGTGTCAGGATGGAGAGAGCGACCAGGACAGTGGCTGTGTCCAGGACATGGAGAGAGCGACCAGGACAGTGTGTGTCAGGATGGAGAGAGCGACCAGGACAGTGTGTGTCAGGATGGAGAGAGCAACCAGGACAGTGTGTGTCAGGATGTAGAGAGCAACCAGGACAGTGTGTGTCAGGATGGAGAGAGCAACCAGGACAGTGTGTGTCAGGATGGAGAGAGTGACCAGGACAGCAGGATGAGAGGGGTTGTCCTGGTTCCCACATGACGCTGCAGCTGGCTTTTTACTGCTCTTTACTGACCTTTAAAGTCTCTCCATTCCTTTCTGTTTATTCCCTGAGAGCGGATCTCCTCTACCTGTGCTGCTACACTGCTGTCATGAATCTGCATGACGCCAGTTTAGGGTTGTTTACAAAAAGCAAATGGCTGACTGAAGCCAAGCTCACAACCCTATTTGCTGGCTGTTCTTCACAGTGTGTGTGTGTGGCAACGGGGGTGGGGGAGCTTTTTCATCCGCGATAAGAGGGCTGATACAAGTCTTTAAATGCACAGGAGCTCTCCCATGAGGTTATGTCCCAGTGCTCCATGGTTGTTCCTATCCAGATGTGTGCTAAGAATAAGGCCCTTATTTATTGTTCTCCAGTTTATTTTTGGAACAGCTCTGGAATGTGCTCCTTCTGCCTGTTTGTGCTGAACATAAAAATGTAAGCATCAGTAAACGCTGCGGCAGCTGATGACAAAGAAACTGCAGCATGTTTGGAGCATGACTGGGACTGGGAGTGGGAGTGGGAGTGGGAGTGGGAGTGGGACTGGGAGTGGGAGTGGGACTGGGACTGGGACTGGGACTGCAGCTTCCCTCTGTAAGGCCCTGTGCTGTGGGGCCATACCGGGACTGCAGCTTCCCTCTGTAAGGCCCTGTGCTGTGTAGCCATACTGGGACTGCAGCTTCCCTCTGTAAGGCCCTGTGCTGTGGGGCCAAACTGGGACTGCAGCTTCCCTCTGTAAGGCCCTGTGCTGTGTGGCCATACTGGGACTGCAGCTTCCCTCTGTAAGCCCCTGTGCTGTTGGGCCATACCGGGACTGCAGCTTCCCTCTGTAAGGCCCTGTGCTGTGGGGCCATACCGGGACTGCAGCTTCCCTCTGTAAGCCCCTGTGCTGTGGGGCCATACCGGGACTGCAGCTTCCCTCTGTAAGGCCCTGTGCTGTGGGGCCATACCGGGACTGCAGCTTCCCTCTGTAAGGCCCTGTGCTGTGGGGCCATACTGGGTCTGCAGCTTCCCTCTGTAAGGCCCTGTGCTGTGTGGCCATACCGGGACTGCAGCTTCCCTCTGTAAGCCCCTGTGCTGTGGGGCNGGCCATACCGGGACTGCAGCTTCCCTCTGTAAGCCCCTGTGCTGTGGGGCGATACCGGGACTGCAGCTTCCCACTGTAAGCCCCTGTGCTGTGGGGCCATACTGGGACTGCAGCTTCCCTCTGTAAGGCCCTGTGCTGTGTGGCCATACTGGGACTGCAGCTTCCCTCTGTAAGGCCCTGTGCTGTGTGGCCATACTGGGACTGTAGCTTCCCTCTGTAAGGCCCTGTGCTGTGGGGCCATACTGGGACTGTAGCTTCCCTCTGTAAGGCCCTGTGCTGTGGGGCCATACTGGGACTTCTTATGGCACTAGAAATGGAGGACGTCTTGTATCCTTTCACCGTTCCCTTGTTCCCTCTCCTCCATGAACAATGACAGGCTCCACCGCAGGCTGAGCCAGAAAGTGGAGTGCACACATTGTTGTTTACCCCCTAGGAATGCACGCTGCCTCTATTGTGGGGGGCAGAAGAACGACAACAGTTTAGACAAAGGATTTTGAAGGGAAAATGAACATTTAAAGTGATTGTGGTGAAGCCAGTTCAAACGGTATATAAAGGAGGCATCAGATCTGATTTTCTCCAGTGCGGGGGCGAAACATTGGCAGAATGCCCAGATAGCAGAAAATGATCTGCTGGGCAGTATGCCCGCCCACTGAAGTTGGTGAGGGCTCTGGTCCTTCCAGCCCACACAGGCTTTGTTAGGCCTGATTGGAACCACCACAGTGGACACCATGAATATGGCCCAGGTCACGATGCATCATCATACCTGGTAGACACGAGCTGTTCCATCACATAGACAGACAGCTCTCACAATGACAGGAGGTGACTGGCCCAGGAGTTTGACTGAACGTTCCCCGAGCTTAAAAGGAGCAGACCTGTTTACGCAGCTGAATTTCCCATGACTGATCGTCATCTGCAGTCATGGATGCTCTCCATCTTCCTCTCCCACTTCATAGTTTAGCAAAACAAAAAAAAGAGCACAAATAAAACAATCCAAATTTCCCATTATTCTTTTTACATATGGATCCAATCAGTTGAAATGCTGTGAAACCATGCGGGTGAGTTCTGTTTTTCTTCCATTTCCTTTTCTTTTGAAATACAATGTTCTTTGTTCATTGATTTAGCTCTAATGTTACATACCCATGTCCATGACTTGGTTCTCAGGTTTGTAATCTCTCTGTTGGACGGGATATCTTTCTCTCTCTCCACTGTTTTATTTTGAGTTGTTATTTTTGGCTACCACTACCACAGTCAGACCTTAGGTTCTTTTCCCAAGCGATATACATGTCATACACCCACATACCATACAGCATTTGATCCTGCCCCACATGCAAACCCATTTTCACCACAGATTCTTTCCCTGGAAAAAATCATATGTAAACAAATAGAAAAAAGGTTTATTCCTGTTACATGGACATCTATTTGCTTTATGGGACATTTTGTAAGTGGAACGCCATTTTCTACGATGTCTTGATAATCTGTCTTTTATAAATTCCTTAATATTTACACTGAAAACTATAGTCAAAAATGTGTTATTTATTACAATTATTATTATTACTATTATATCATAAAATGTTACATATGCTCAAAATAAAAGCTATAAATATATATTATGATTATAGTAGTGACTGTTAAAAGAACTCCCCACTCAAAGAGATTTATCCGTTCTCCTGTTTCCATCATCACGGTTTATCTGGAGACACAGTGCCACCTATTGGAAAGACAGAATATTACATTTACATTGAAGGATTGTGTAGTGCTCAGGGTGAACTGTTGGAAAATATGTCCTGTCAATATTGACCAATCAACTGTTCATACAAGTATGTGAAAATACAGTTAAAATGCAACTGTGTGATCATCAGTAAGCCGCATAATGAGTATTGGTAGTTTATCGAATCAGAATCGCTTGTACACCTACTCCGTAGCTCCTACCCCCATACACACTTTTGTGGACCTGTAGTTCTGAATTCATAAGGTACGGATCAAAATGTACTGTGTGTGTGTGTGGGGGGGGGGTCTGGTCCAACTTAAGGTGTCATAACAAAATGGACCCCCCCTCACCAACGTAACAAAATATTTTCACATGACACTCCCCCTTGTACTGTAAAATAAATTGAACACCCTTCCCTCTCGTAGAATTAACTCTAAATATTGTTAATTACCACAAATAACAATAACTGTAGCGACCCTGTGTTTATATTCATGGATATCGACTTTGCCACTTCAGCATGCTGTTGTGTCACAGTTGATGCAGGGCTAGCGGCCAGAAGGTCGAGGGTTCTCCAACCACCACAGACAGAATCACTCTCATTGCCTGTTTCATTACTGTCCGATTAGAGCCGTCTGCAGACAATGGTCAGCTCGGGGGAAGTCGGATTTAAAGTCATATAAAATATATGCAACAAATGTTCCACCAATAGGTTTCTGTGCCAATGCACCACACAACCAATAAACAAAGCATACCAATATGGTTTGTGTTTTCAACACCACAATAAATAGACTGTCAATCTGGACAAACAGAAAACACATCCCTTCCTGCCTTATAGGCTTACCCAGTATCGAATGCTTGGCTTGACAATCTCTGAATGTTATTCAACTTTTGGTGAATTTCCATTTATTAAATTGCCTATGCACAGTTTGGATTAATTGATTGATTTTCTGTCAGTAAAAAAACAAACATATATATATATACACACACACACAAATCATTTTTAAAAAGTAAATGTGACTGCACAATAAAGTCAGAGGTGTATTTACATTGTGGTCCCTACATTTTCTGCAGCATATGATACAGTAATATAAGGACTGAATGCACATCTAATTTACACATCTCCATCTTGCTTCGGGAGTCACCTTATTTTTTAACATACATTATATATAAAGAAGTATGTGGACATCCCTTGAAATTAGTGGATTCTGCTATTTCAGCCACACTCGTTGCTGACAGGTGTATACAATCGAGCACACAGCCATGCAATCTCCATAGCCAAACATTGCAATCTCCATAGACAAACACGTCTGTCCTCGGTTGCAACACTCACTACCGAGTTCCAAACTGCCTCTGGAAGCAACGTCGGCACAATAACTGTTCGTCGCGAACTTCATTAAATGGGTTTCCATGGCCGAGCAGCCGCACACAAGCCTAAGATCACCATGCGCACTGCCAAGCGTCGGCTGGAGTGGTGAAGGCTTGCCGCCATTGGACTCTGGAGCAGCGGAAATGCGTTTTATGGAGTAATAAATCACCCTTCACCATCTGGCAGTTCGACGGACGAATCTGGTCGATAAAGAAATGGTTTGTCGAGATCAGTGTGGAAGAACTTGATTAGCCTGCACAGAGCCCTGACCTCAACCCCGTCAAACACCTTTGGGATGAATTGGAACGCTGACTGCGAGCCAGGCCTAATCGCCAAACATCAGTGCCCGACCTCACTAATGCTCTTGTGGCTGAATGGAAGCAAGTCCCTGCAGCAATGTTCCAACATCTAGTAGAAACCCTTCCCAGAAGAGCAGAGGCTGTTACAGCCACAAAGGGAAGACCAGCTCCATATTAATGCCCATACATTTTGGAATGAGATGTTCGACAAGCAGATGTCCACATATTTTTGATCATGCAGTGTAGCATCTATGGCCTTTTATATTTTTCTGGCGTGCGTAATAAAATGTCTTTAATGTAGGGCTCAGAAAATATTTTTCATGTTGGAATCATAAAATATCTTAAATGCATAGCTCATAAAATGTATTTAAATGTAGGGCTCATAAAATGTATTTAAATGTAGGGCTCACAAAATATCTTTAATGTAGGGATCATGAAATGTCTTTAATGTATGGCTAATAAAATGTATTTAGTGTAGGGCTCATAAAATGTCTTTAATGTAGGGCTTATAAAATGTATTTCATGTAGGGATCATAAAATGTCTTTAATGTAGGGCTCATAAAATATCATTCATGTAGGGATCATAAAATGTCTTTAATATATGAGTTATAAAATGTATTTAATGTAGGGATCATCAGACTCAGGTAGCATCAGACTTGAATTTTCATGACAATCAAAGCTCTAATCAAATCTAGATATTAATATGCTTTATAATGCTTTAGAATGATACTTACAGTTTGGGCACGAAATATCGGGTTGCCAGTGAGAAAAGTGATTATTCTCTGGATGGAACATTTGTAAAATACATGGAAAATATTCAATCCTAGTCTGTAGTGTATTCTTTAGATGTTTGTGTGTGCTTGTGAACCATGATGTGCAAGCATAATCAAAGTGACACTGGACTAGCGCACTTTACAGAATCTTTAGGGTGTCTATAGGTTTCCATCCAATTGGTGACAGATTTTCATGTGAATATTTAAAAATCGTCATTAAAAACAATATGCACGTTGTGAGGCTGGTTGAACGTACTCCCAAATTCTCTAGAACAACGTTGAAGGTGGCTTATGGTAGAGAAATTAACATTTGCATTCCAATTGCACACTCCCTCAAAACTTGATCTGTGACATTGTGTTGTTTGACAACCCTGCACATTTTAGAGTGGACTTTGTGGACTTTTGTCCCCAGCACAAGGTGCATCTGTGTAATGATCATACTGTTTAATCAGCTTCTTGATATGCCACAACTGTCAGGTGGATGGATTATCTTGGCAAAGGAGAAATGCTCCCTAACAAGAATGTAAACTAACTAAATTAGAGAAATGTTCGTCCATATGGAACATTTTGGGGATCTTTTATTTCAGTTTATGAAACCAACACTTTACATGTTGCGTTTATATTTTTGTTCAGTGTAGATTGCGGCAAACACAGCATTAGTTGGAACTTAATTTGGACAAAGAAAAAGGCTCAACAGAATGAAACTAAATACTTGCAAACTGGTTTAAACCTTCACAAATGTTTTGAACAGGCTATATTGCAGCAATTACCAACAAAGGCAAGTGCCTACCGTACCCAACAAATGACAGAAATAGGCTAATGTTATTTATTTTACAACAGACCTACTTATAACCGATCTTGATTTAAAAATGGAGCACACAATTAAGACAGATCTAATTTAATTTAGCAAATGTGAAAATGTCTCAGAATTAAACAAAACAGGTTTAGCATATTATTAAATAGGCTTACAATATTAACAATGATATACAAAAATGATAAAACAAATTATAAATGTAAGTTCCAAAATGTCATCATGCCTGAATAGGGAGTAGCACAGTAGCCTGTATTCTTCTCATCTTAGTCCATTACAATAACTAAACATATATTCAATTCCCCCTGTAGACTGTTCATTATAGGCATACACTTTCTCCCTCTAACTTTTGTTTACCTCCATTTTAGCAATAAACAGTAGCCTAGGCCAAGGCTCCTCTGTTGCTTGCAAGGCTTGAGAGAAGGATGCTGAATGGCAAATTTGGGGTGTAGGCTATAATAAGCAGCTTCTCCTGGACAATTTGGCCTGCAATAATTTTATGTAAAATCGGCGTTAAAATGTTTTTAAATTGGCCAAATGCCTGGCAATTACCAGCTAAGGGAAACCCTGGACCATTTTCCCCATCAGAGTTGTTTCCATCAAATTGACTTCTTGCAGATAAAAGTATGTGCATAAATACATAGCGCACATAAAAAAATTATTTTGAGGTTAAATTCCCATTAACCTGATAAAAAAAATACAAGTTAAATGGGTTTCCATCCCATTTTCAACTCTAGGCATACTGATGGTTTTGTCCTCCCAACTTTTTTTCCATAGGTATAGAGAATGTGCCCATTCTGGTATTGGGACATGCACTCTAGCCAATAGCTTGCAGTTACAGTGCAGGTACAGCACCAGTCAAAAGTTTGGACACACTTACTCATTCAAGGGTTTCTATATTCTCACTATTTTCTACATACATAAGTGAAGACATCAAAACTATGAAATAACACAAATGGAATCATAAAGTATCCCAAAAAAGTGTTAAACAAAATAAAAATATATTTTAGATTCTAGCCACCCTTTGTCTTGATGACAGCGTCGTACTCTCTTGGCATTCTCTCAACCAGCTTCACCTGGAATGCTTTTCCAACAGTCTTGAAGGAGTTCCCATATATGCTGAGCACTTGTTGGCTGCTTTTCCTTCACTCTGCGGTCTAACTCATCCCAAACCATCTCAGTTGGGTTGAGGTTGGGTGATTGTGGAGGCCAGGTCATCTGATGAAGCATTCCGTCACTCTCCTTCTTGGTCAAATAGCCCTTACACAGCCTGGAGGTGTTTTGGGTCATTGTCCTGTTGAAAAACAAATGATAGTCCCACTAAGCTCAAACCAGATGGGGCATATCGCTGCAGAATGCTGTGGTAACCATGCTGGTTAAGTATGCCTTGAATTCTAAATAAATCACTGACGGTGTCACCAGCAAAGCACCCCCACACTTCTCCACCATTCTTCATGACGGGAACCACACATTATCCGTTCACCTACTCTGCATCTCACATAGACATGGTGGTAGGAACCAAAAATCTCAAATTTGGACTCATCAGACCAAAGGACATATTTCCACCGGTGGTATACATTGATCGTGTTTCTTGGCCCAAGCAAGTCTCTTCTTATTGGTGTCCTTTAGTAATGGTATTCTTTGCAGCAATTTGACCATGAAGGCCTGATTCACGCAGTCCCCTCTGAACAGTTGATGTTGAGATGTGTCTGTAACTTGAACTCTCTGAAGCATTTATTTGTTCTGCAATCTGAGGTGCAGTTAACTCTAATAAACTTATCCTCTGCAGCAGAGGTAACTCTGGGTCTTCCTTTCCTGTGGCGGTCCTCATGAAAGCCAGTTTCATCATAGAGCTTGGTTTTTGCGTCGGCACTTGAAGTAACTTTCAAAGTTCTTGAAATTTTACGCATTGACTGACCTTCATGTCCTATAGCAGGGCTGCCCAACCCTCTTCCTGGAGATCTACTGTCCTGTAGGTTTTCAGTCCAACCCTAATTTAGCATATCTGACTCAGCTAGTTAAGCTAATTAGTATAATCAGGTGTGTTAAATTAGGGTTGGACTGGAAACCCACAGGATGGTAGATCTCCAGGAAGAGGGTTGGGCAGCCCTGTCTTACAGTAATGATGGACTGTTGTTTCTCTTTGCTTATTTGAGCTGTTCTTGCCATAAAATGGACTTGGTCTTTTACCAAATAGGGCTATCTTCTGTATAACACCCCTACCTTGTCGCAACACAACTGATTGGCTCAAACGCATTAAGGAGGAAAGAAATTCCACAAATGTACTTTTAACAAGGCACACTTGTTAATTGTATTCCAGGTGACTACCTCATGAAGCTGGTTGAGGGTAATGCCAAGAGTGTGCATAGCTGTCATCAAGGCAAAGGGTGGCTACTTTGAAGAATCTCAAATATATTTTGATTTGTTTAACACTTTTTTGAGTACTACATGATTCCATATGTGTTATTTCATAGTTTTGATGTCTTCACTATTATTCTACAATGTAGTAAATAGTACAAATAAAGAAAAACCCTGGAATGAGTAGGTGTGTCCAAACTTTTGACTGGTACAGTATGTGAATGAAAGAGGATACAATTTAATATACATTTATTAATATGTTCAACATTCCACTTCCTTGTATAAAATCCATCCAAACCAGCAATATGAGGTCCTGAGGAGAAATGGTGAAACCTGAGGTATAGTGAAGGAAGGCGGGGGCGTGACAGTCAGGAGCGTGGAGGGGTCGATTCATGCCTGATGGCGTTGACAGAACTCAGCACTCCTCTTGGCAGCCCACTGACGTAGTGCATCTAAAATACATTGTCTCCTACTTATAGCCTGTCCCTGTGACCTCAACACTCCTGAATACTTTATTAAGAGGCCAGAAACAAGTTCGTAAAGAAGGCCCTCTCAATCTCTGCCACTCCTCCCGTGTCAAAATGATGAAATTGTTTTGGAATGTTCTTATTTCTTCTGCAGGCCTGACAGTCTGTGGGCTGCTTCTTCATTGGCCGTTCAGTTTTGATGAGTTGTGAGCTCTCAAAGGGCACAGTACAGATAGGGACAGTGAGTGCTGTCTCGTGTCATGCTTTGTTTGAATTAAAATCGTCACTTTTTTTCATCTGTATTCAGAACGTTGTCATTTTTCCCTCTCACTTATTTCCTGTCTATGCTTACAAGGAGCAGAGGTCCTCTTGCGGATGAACTGGGTCTCCTGATCATGTAAACGTTCTCCATCAGAGTCAGGAGCAGACTGTATCCTGAGAAATGGCCTGAGGATCGGAGCTGACACCGGGACGTCCTGCACAGCTGTCTCCTGTCCGTCATGGAGACAGGCATGATGGATTCAGGATGACAACGTGCAAACTGTGCATCAGATCAGGCCTCACTCCTCTGCCAGACTGGATTTGGAGTAAGAGCAATGACGTTGTTGTTGGATGTCACCACCGTTGTTGAGGACAGCACTCGTCAAGCTGAATGTGTACTCATGTAGATGGCTGCCTGCACCACAAAATCCCATTACCTTTTCACTTGTCCTCCACAATGATGTCTCTTCTTGAATAATTTGCCACTGACATGGAGATACATGAGCCTTCAAGATCCAAGGAGGTTGAGGCCCTATAGATCAGTCAATATAGTCATTTTATATAATAATGATGATGTAGCGAATGGCGGAGCAGGGAAGCAAACCTGGGTTCACTGGCATAAAAGCCAAACACCCTATGCATCGCACCAATAGGGTTTACCCCACTTAGTAGGAATTGTAACGTGGCTCATTTAGTAAAGATCGCTACACTGCCCCCTCCGAACGTTGAGACACGTCCTTATGCGTCTACCTAATTTTGTCAACAAGGCAGCATGGTGCATCATCCAGAAACATACATCTCTTGCCATAAAATAAATGTTACAAAAGCAATCCCTTTTGTAAGGGAAAACACAGAATCCTAGTAATTACTACGTGTGCTTAATTACGTCCCTTTAGCGCCGGCTTCGCTGTGGGCTTTAAACTCACGCTCGGGAGGCAGCCCGGTTCCAAATCGAATGCAATCAACTTTCAGCCAATGCAAAGCACGCCTGCACGGGTGGGATTAATATAACCCCCTCAATGTAATCAACCAGATCATGTCCACCTAAAATAGGCTACCCCTTTAAATGCCCCCACCTGCAATCATTAGCCTCTTTCAAACCAAACCAGCATGGAATCCTTGAGATTTGTCATTGACTTTAAATAATCTAAAATATGTTACCTGAAAACCATCAATGAAGCCGTAAAGAACAACCTGTTTAAATAAAAGGACACAGGTCACCCTCTCCTTGTGTTCGTACAGATACACCCGCTGTGTTACGTCTCACCCATCCCTTACTAGTTTCTTTGAGCTATTTTTCCACTTACAAATATACAATCATTCTGATCATGAAAGAAAGAGTCCTCTTAAGACTTTGAAATAAGGTGCAGTTCCATAAATTCAATTTCAACAAGAGAAAGGTGTCAATTGTTTGCCTGAACAGTTTGTGGGGTGTGGCCTAACAGAAAAAAAGTGGAACATAAAAAGGAAAACGCTGCACGTTTCCAGGTAGATTTGACATTGTTGCATTACCACAAGGGACAAAATCTACACAAAACTGTAAAATATAACAATTAACATCTGCATACAAAAAGAAGCAGAGCCAGCTATGCGGCCAAACAGCGAAAGGTTGTAACTATTCAATTCAGTTACAACATCAAATCTCATACTTGTATATTTTACTAAAGAATGATTGGGCTGGCAGAGATCTAGCAAGTAGGAACATAAAGATACCTCTCCTATGTTCATATGCAGATTGGTTCTGGGTACAGGCATAATGAAGCAGGTTGCTTTTCTTTAACTTTTAGGCCAAAATGATTTTTTCCCCCAAACACAACCTGGGTGAGCTACACTGACGTATAGAGGACGTCTCCCGTATTAACTTGCCCACAGAGCTGGCTAGTGGAAGGGACTCGGAATTCTGTTGTCGGTGACACAAGTCCATCTGTGGTTGGAAACGGACTGGACGACGCATTATTGAGGCGGCGAGCCACTGATAGAGCGTTTACATGCTAAATATGTGGAAAGTCAGGGAAATTGTGGATAAAGCGTGAGTATTCTTGCTGTTTTCGTCTGCTTGTCATTTTGTTGCAAGGCCCGTTAGCTGGCTAGTTTACATTTGACAACCGACCAGGGAAACACTGATCTCGTGACGTCACGCTGTTTTCTCAGCTGATCGCTCAGTATGGCTAACGTTACTGTATATCAGCCTTGTGTACAAAATGTAACGATATATATTCCTCTGATCTTTTTGATATCCTACTGTCCATTATAAACATACAGACTCCAATATGGAAAGTAACACCCATTTATTCCATGTTAGCAATATTTTGGAGGAATGTATTAACCTTAACTATAAACTAGCTAGATTATGTTTTACCAAATAATGACATCGTATCGTTCAATAACAATGGGACGCCCTCGTTAACTCACAGCTAACGTTAGCTAGCTATAAAACGGGCTAACTTTAATTTATCATTGTTAGCTCACTAGCTAGCTAACGTTAGCTAACACCACTAAGCTAGCCACAATGTCTGTCAAGACCTTCATCAAACCTGTCATTTGCACTTTTTCGTTTCATTATGTTCATTACAATACTCACTATAGAAGTTGAACTTCATGACCATTGTATTGTTTTCTGGTTGAAACGTTTTTACACGACCACAATGTAACGTTAGTTAGCTATCTAAGCCATCAACTAGCATTTGTCTGTGCATTAGGCTGTAGCGTTCCTGGTTACCGTTAGACGGAAGACGTTGCAGCAGCGCCATAAAGCTGTCTGCCGAATATTGGTCATACCAGGCTCGTGCCTCTCATCAAACGACTGAAAGTGGACCTGACCCACGACTAATGCAGCATGACACAATATCTCTTAGCTAGCTAAGTTAGTGTATCGCAAAGGATCTGTATGTGTTGTGTATGGAATTGTTCACTGCATCATGTGCATAACATACATTATTTAAATGGATAGCGAGAGGGTTTTGACGTTTCCATACCCTGGCAACATTTAGTTATTCATGCATCAGTATTGGAAAAGTGCAAATTGCTTATTGCAACCATTTATTTAAAGACCGTTATGATAATGAGTAAAAGACTCTGTGTGTGACACATAATTCCTTAGTCTAATAGTTTTCCAGATTTGCAAGCAATGTCAGAAAAAGGTTCCAGCCGAGTGCATGTTTCATGGAGCCTGCAGTCAGGTTGCAGTAACGGATGCTGCCTGAGCTGGTGCCACCTGTTAGGCATGCCTGATTTCAGCTGAATAGGGCCTGTTATTGATACAGCTGGCGAGAAGGCCTTCTCCTGCCACCCTGGTCCCAGAGAGCTCCCTGCAGACCCTGAGCTTTTAGAGAACAGACTATCTACCGCCACACCTTGTGGATTGTGTCACTGCCATCAGTTGTTTGTGGTGTGATTGCAGCACAGGGAGGGACATTGCTTCAGTGGGTTAGCCAGTTGAATGGTATTTTTGTTGAGGACTGGTGTTTTTTCACGTCTAGCAGAATATGCATTTAGGCTAGATGTATGTTTGGGTATATTGTCCCTCACATAAGTGAGGAGGAGAACCCATGGTCATCATGGATTGTTCTGTGGCTGATCAATACTAGCTGTCTGAGACTCAAGATCATAGCTGAATGGGAGGGGCTTTGAGATTGGTCATCTAGTCAAATCAAACTTTATTTGTCACATACGCCGAATACAACAAGTGTAGACCTTACTGTGAAATGCTTACTTACAAGCCCTTAACCAACAGTGCAGTTTAAGAAGAGTTAAGAAAATATTTACCAAATAATCTAAAGTAAAAAGTAACACAATTAATTATAACAATAACAAGGCTATATACAGGGGGCACCGGTACCGAGTCAGTGTGCGGGGGTACAGGTTAGTTGATGTAATTTGTACATGAAGGTAGGGGTGAAGTGACTATGCATAGATAATAAACAGCGAGTAGCAGCAGTGTACAAAACAAATGGAGGGGAGGGGGTGTCAATGTAAATAGTCCGGTGGCCATTTGATTAATTGTTTAGCAGTTTTATGGCTTGGGGGTAGAAGCTGTTAATGAGCCTTGCTGGATGGGAGGGGCTTTGGTAGTATTCCTATTGCTGGATGGGAGGGGCTTTGGTAGTACTCCTATTGCTGGATGGGAGGGGCTTTAAGATTGGTCATCTAGTAAGCCTATTGCTGGATGGGAGGGGCTTTGGTAGTACTCCTATTGCTGGATGGGAGGGGCTTTGGTAGTACTCCTATTGCTGGATGGGAGGGGCTTTGGTAGTACTCCTATTGCTGGATGGGAGGGGCTTTAGTAGTACTCCTATTGCTTGTGGGAGGGGCTTTGGTAGTATTCTATTGCTGGATGGGAGGGCGCTTTGTGGTAGTACTCCTATTGCTGGATGGGAGGGGCTTTAAGATTGGTCATCTAGTAATCCTATTGCTGGATGGGAGGGGCTTTGGTAGTATCCTATTGCTGGATGGGAGGGGCTTTGGTAGTACTCTATTGCTGATGGGAGGGGCTTTTGGTAGTATCTATTGCTGGATGGGAGGGGCTTTAGTAGTACTCCTATTGCTTGATTGGGAGGGGCTTTGTTGGTAGTATTCCTATTGCTGGATGGGAGGGGCTTTGGTAGTATTCCTATTGCTGGATGGGAGGGGCTTTGGTAGTACTCCTATTGCTGGATGGGAGGGGCTTTGGTAGTATTCCTATTGCTGGATGGGAGGGGCTTTGGTAGTACTCCTATTGCTGGATGGGAGGAACTTTGGTGGTATTCCTATTGCTGGAGGGGAGGGGCTTTGAGATTGTTCATCTAGTAAGCCTATTGCTGAATGGAAGGGGCTTTGGTAGTACTCCTATTGCTGGATGGGAGGGGCTTTGGTTGTATTCCTATTGCTTGTTTTGAGTTTTGTCATCTACTTGTAGCCTATTAGGTCTGTTCCTATGTCAGTTATTACACAGGAGAGAAGTTAAGAATTGAGAGTCAAATCATGAATTTCTTTGAATGATTACTTTGATTCAAGGCCCATTCCAAATGTAAAGTGGTATAGGCATGAGTTCAGTGGAAGCTGTTTCTCAGTATGATATCATTACATTGTAGTGACTAACGATAGCCACTCTAAAGGCAGTCTTCATGTCCTGTGTAAGTGTTTGAGTCTTTGGATGTTCTCTTCCAGTTAATGGACTGTCAAACATTGCGCTATTATGTGGAAAGATATTATCTGTTGAATGGAGCAGAGGAAACCTGGTCCTGAAGACATGAAAGAAGAGGGACGTTTTGACAACTCTCGCTCAGATAAGATCTGAAGACTGGACCCTCTTCTCAAACTCTTGTGAAGACCAATATAAAACAACTTCCTCACCTTGTTAATTTGGCTCCTTGTTTTAAAGGAAATCATTCGTCCAAGTTGACTTCCTTTTATTAGAAGATATGGTAGCATAAGTTCTTTAGCTTGCCCTTAGCTGGCATCACTGTCTAGGCTTACAGCTTTACTATGAACCACGGCTTATTACGGCTTGAATGTCTGAGTCACACGTCTGGGAAATGCTAATTCTGCCTTTAGATTACAGTAATGAGCAGAACTTCAGCTAGTCATTCAGACAACCTGCAAATCCATGTTCTCAGTAAATGCTCTTCCTAGTAGGCATGACTTCCAGCAGTACGGTATTCTATATCCTCCCAGCACACTGCAGAGTAATCAGCACCACTGGTATAGATTTCTTCTCTCTTCTGGTCCCGTGTGTCTTAGTTGGTAGAGCATGGCACTGGCAATGCCAGGGTTGTGAGTTTAATTCCTACGGGGGACCAGTATGAAAATATATGCACTCAATACTGTAAGTCGCTCTAGATAAGAGTGTCTGCTAAATGACTTAAATGTAACATGTCTTCTGTGTGAGTAGCTTCAGGAGTAGCTCCTACATCAGCCCGGCTGCCAGCCTCGTCAGTCCAGGGCCTCTTCTCCCTGCAAATGTCCTCGTCAGACCAGGGCCTCTTCTCCCTGCAAACGTCCTCGTCAGACCAGGGCCTCTTCTCCCTGCAAACGTCCTCGTCAGACCAGGGCCTCTTCTCCCTGCAAACGTCCTCGTCAAGACCAGCGTACTCTTATCTCCCTGGTGGGGCAAGGGTCCCTCGTGCAGTACCAGGGCGCCTGCCTCTCCCTGCAAACGGTCCTTCCGTCAGACCAGGCCTCTGTTTCCCTGCTTAACCCGTCCTCGTCAGACCAGGCCTTCTCTCCCGTCATATACGTCCTCGTCAGACCAGGTCCGTCTTCTGCCCTGCCAAACGTCCTCGGCAGACCAGGAGCCTCTTTCGTATTCCCTTGCGTCTCCCAAAACTGCCTCTCGTCAGACCAGGGCTTCTTCTCCCTGCAAAGCGTTCCTCGTCAGAGCCAGGGCCTTCTTCTCCCTGCAAACGTCCTCGTCAGACCAGGGCCTCTTTTCCCTGCAAACGGTCCTCGGTCAGACCAGGCCTCTTCTCCCTGCAAACGTCCTCGTCAGACCAGGGCCTCTTCTCCCTGCAAACGTTCCTCGTCAGACCAGGGCCTCTTTCTCCCTGCAAACGGTCCTCGTCAGACCAGGGCCTCCTACTTCTAATATGCATCAGTGAGCCCCCTGCCCCCTCCTCCCTCGCTGCTGTTGTCCCCTTGCCCCCTTCATCACCACTATCTCCATCTGAAAACTGACTAGAACCAAAACCGTTGCCTCAGAGAGCAGGATGTGGTGTTTTTCTCAAATAGAAGTAGTAGAGGGAGAGTGAAAGACTGTTTCATGTGCAGTGCTATTGTGTTTTCAGCAGGCTGCATGTGTAGGTAGCAGGCTCATCCTCAGTAGTGCAGAGTAACGCTGCTGTGGCGGGCCTGCACAACAAAGAGCCCAGGTGCAGCCAGATGCTTTAGTTGAAGAGAACCGGTTGTCCTGGATAGAGGGCTGTCTGTCTCTGTTTGAGAGAGTTGGAAAAACCCTGGGCTCTGTCTCTGTTTGAGAGAGTTGGAAGAGAAGCCTGGGCTCTGTCTCTGTTTGAGAGAGTTGGAAGAGAAGCCTGGGCTCTGTCTCTGTTTGCCTGTACCTTTCGTTCAGACCCACAGCTCGTCTTCTTTTGTCTCATCCCCAGCGGAATATTTTTTAACATAGCGGGCCGTTCTGTGTGCGTGTGTTTCCTAGTCTGCTTGAAATGTAAGCACATCGCCGGTTCACTTGCCGTTCAGGCCATCTGTTTTTATACACCGCTGTCATTCATTATTCAGTGGACTGAGATTTTCCTTAAAATCTTGGAACAGCTTTGCTGTGGAGATCTCATCTTACTGTCTCTGTCAGTCATACTGCTGCACACCTGGGCAAAAAATACACTAAACAAAAATATAAACGTAACATGGACAGTGTTGGTTTCATGAGCTGAAATAAAAGAACCCAGAAATGTTCCATACGCACAAAAAACGTATTTCTCTCAACTTTTGTGGACAAATTTGTTTACATTCCTGTTAGTGAGCGGTTCTCCTTTGCCAAGATAATCCATCAACCTGACAGGTGTGGCATATCAAGATCATTACACAGGTGCACCTTGTGCTGGGGACAATAACTCCTTGCCACGGTCAGAAACCGTCTCAGGGAAGCTCATCTGTGTGCTTGTCGTCCTCACCAGGGTCTTGACCTGACTGCAGTTTGGTGTTGTAACTGACTTCACTGGGCAAATGCTCACCTTCAATGGCCACTGGCACGCTGGAGAAGTGTGCTCTTCACGGATGAATCCTAGTTTCAACTATACCGGGCAGATGGCGTCGTGTGGGCGAGTGGTTTGCTGATGTCAACGTTGTGAACAGTGCCCCATGGTGGCGGTGGGGTTATGGTATGGTGAGGCATAAGCTACGGACAACAAACACAATTTGTGTTTTATCGATGGTAATTTGAATGCACAGAGATACCGTGACGAGATCCTGAGGCCCATTGTCGTGCCATTCATCCACCGCCATCACCTCATGTTTCGGCATGATAATACACATCGCCGTGTCGCAAGGATCTGTACACAATTACTTTAAGCTGAAAATGTCCCAGTTCTGCATACTCACCAGATGTCACCCATTGAGCACGTTTGGGATGCTCTGGATCGACGTGTACATCAGCATGTTCCAGTTCCAGCCAATATCCAGGAACTTCGCTCACAGCCCATGAGGAGCGGGTGAACATTCCACAAGCAACAGCCTGATCAACTATGCAAAGGAGATGTGTAGCGCTGCATGAGGCAAATGGGGGTCCACCAGATACTGACTGGTTTTCTGATCCACGCCCCTACCTTTTTGTTAAAGGTATCTGTGACCAACAGATGCATATCTGTATTCCCAGTCCTGTGAAATCCATAGATTAGGGCCTAATGAATTTATTCAAATTTACAGATTTTTCTTACATGAACAATAACTCAGTAAAATCTTTGAAATTGTTGCATGTTGAGTTTCATATTTTTGTTCAGTGTAGTTGTATTTTGTAGTTCATTTGAAAATACCAACTTCTAAATATATACAGTATATATATATTTTTTTATCTCAGCAAAAAAAGAAATGTCACTTTTTCAGGACCCTGTCTTTCAAAGATAATTCGTAAAACTCCAAATAACTTCACAGATCTTCATTGTAAAGGGTTTAAACACTGTTTCCCATGCTTGTTCAATGAACCATAAACAATTAATGAACATGCACTTGTGGAACGGTTGACAACTTCTCTAGGATATGTGGGACGCTAACGTCCCACTTGGCCAAAATCCAGAAAAAATGTAGCGCGCCAAATTCAAATATATTATTATAAAAATCAATCTTAAATGAAATCACACATGAAAGACACCAAATTAAAGCTACACATGTTGTGAATCCAGCCAACATGTCTGATTTCAAAAAGGATTTACAGGGAAAGCACACCAAACAATTATGTTAGCTCAGTACATAGCCACAGAAAAACACAGCCATTTTCCCAGCAAAAGATGGTAGTAACAAAATCCAGAAATAGAGATAAAATTAATCACTAACCTTTGAACATCTTCATCAGATGACACTCATATGACATCATGTTACACAATACATTTATGTTTTGTTCGATAAGGTGCATATTTATATCCACAAATCTCGGTTTACATTGGCGCCATGTTCAGAAATGCCTCCAAAATATCCGGAGCAATTACAGAGAGCCACGTCAAATAACAGAAATACTCATCATAAACTTTGATGAAAGATACATGTTTTACATATAATTAAAGATACACTGGTTCTTAATGCAACCGCTGTCAGATTTCTTTTAAACTTTAGGAAAAAGCATACCATGCAATAATCTGAGACGGCGCTCAGAAATACACAACATTTCTCCGCCATGTTGGAGTCAACAGAAATACGAAATTACATCATAAATATTCCCTTACCTTTGATGATCTTTAATCAGAATAGCAGTGCAGGAATCCTTATTCCACAATAAATTGTTGTTTTGTTCGATAATGTCCATTACTGGTGTCAATTAGCTAATTTTGATAGCACGTTTAGTTCACGTGTCCAAACGCTGGCGCCGGTCCAGGAACTCGGACGAAAACCTTAAAAAAGTTATATTCCAGGTCGAAATAAACTGGTCAAACTTAGTAGAGAATCAATCTTCAGGATGTTGTTATTCATTTATATCCAATAGGTTCCAACCGGAGAATTCTTTTCAGTCTCTATAAGTAATATGGAACGCAAGACGATATAATGAGGAAAGCGTGTGACCAGGAACTGGCAATCTGCAGACCACTGACTCATTCCCCTCCCATCCGGTCCCACAACACAGCATAGCTTCATTCCACGTTCTTACTGCTGTTGACATCTAGTGGAAGGCGTATGAAGTGCAAACAGATCATAATAGTTACAGGGAATTGACATAGGCGATGACTTTAACAACGACCACTTCAGAATTTCTACTTCCTGTTTAGATTTTTTCTCAGGTTTTTGCTGCCATATGATGTCTTGTTATACTCACAGACATCATTTCAAACAGTTTTAGAACCTTCAGAGTGTTTTTCTATCCAATAATATGCATATATTAGCATGTGGGACAGAGTAGGAGGCAGTTCACTATGGGCACGAAATTCATCCAAAAGTGAAAATGCTGCCCCCTATACCACAGAGTTAAACACTAACAGCTTACAGACGTTAGGCAATTAAGGTCACAGTTATGAAACTTAGGACACTAAAGAGCCTTTCTATGACTCTTGAAAAACACCAAAAGAAAAATGCCAGGGTCCTGCTATCTGCGGTGAACGTGCTTAGGCATTGCAGAAGGAGGCATGAGGAGTGCAGATGTGGCCAGGGCAATAAATTGCAATGTCTGTACTGTGGACGCATAAGACGAGCGCTACAGGAAGACAGGACGGACAGCTGATCATCCTGCGAGTGGCAGACCACGTGTAAAAAACACCTGCACAGGATTGGTACATCCGAACATCACACCTGCGGGACAGGTACAGGATGGAAACAACAACTGCCCGAGTTACACCAGGAACGCACAATCCCTCCATTAGTGCTCAGACTGTCCGCAATAGGGCTGAGAGAGGCTGGACTGAGGGCTTGTAGGCCTGTTGTAAGAGACAGATCCTCACCAGACATCACCGGCAACATCGTCGCCTCATGGGCACAAACCCACCGTCGCTGGACCAAGACGACTGGCAAAAAGTGCTCTTCACTGACGAGTCTGCGGTGTTGTCTCACCAGGGTGATGGTCGGATTTGCAATTATCGTCGAAGGATGAGCGTTACACCGAGGCCTGTACTCTGGAGCGTATCGATCTTGGAGGTGGACGGTCCGTCATGGTCTGGGGCGGTGTGTCACAGCATCATCGGACGTGGCTTGTTGTCATTGCAGGCAATCTCAACGCTGTGCGTTACAGGAGAACATCCTCCTCCTCATGTTGTACCCTTCCTGCAGGCTCATCCTGACATGACCCTCCAGCATGACAGTGCCACCAGCCATACTGCTCGTTCTGTGCGTGATTTCCTGCAAGACAGGAATGTCAGTGTTCTGTCATGGCCAGCGAAGAGCCCGGATCTCAATCCCATGAGCACATCTGGACCTGTTAGAACGGAGGTGGAGGGCTAAGGCCATTCCCCCAGAAATGTCGCGGAACTTGCAGGTGCTTGGTGGAAGAGTGGGGTAACATCTCACAGCAAGAACTGCTCGCAAATTCTGGTGCAGTCCCTGAGGAGATGCACTGCAAGTACTTAATGCAGCTGGTGGCCACACCAGATACTGACTGTTACTTTTGATTTTGACCCCTCCTCCCCCTTTGTTCAGGGACACATTATTCCATTTATGTTAGTCACATGTCTGTGGAACTTGTTCAGTTTATGTCTGTTGATGAATCTTGTTGAATCTTGTTATGTTCATACAAATATTTACACCTGTTAATTAAGTTTGCTGAAAATAAACACAGTTGACAGTGAGAGGACATTTCTTTTTTTGCTGAGTTTACATAAACACACACACACTGATTATACCAAACGTTAGGAACACCTTCCTAATATTGAGTTGCACACCCCCTTTTGCCCTCATAACAGCCTCAATTCATCGGGGCATGGACTCTACAAGGTGTCAAAAGCGTTCCACAGGGCTGCTGGCCCATGTTGACTCCAATGCTTCCCAAAGTTAAGTTGGCTGGATGTTCTTTGGGTGGTTGACCATTCTTGATACACACGGGAAACTTTTGAGCATGAAAAGCCCAGCAGCGTTGTAGTTCTTGACACAAACCGGTGCACCTGGCACCTACTACCATACCCTGTTCAAAGACACTTGAATATTTAGTTTTACCCATTCACCTTCTGAATGGCACATACACAATCTATGTCTCAAGGCTTAAAAATCCTTCTTTAAACTGCCTCCTCCCCTTCATCTACTACACTGAGTTGAAGGGGGTTGAACACGTGCCATCAATAAGAGACTATAGCATTCACCTGGTCAGTCTGTCATGGACAGAGCAGTTGTTCTTTAATGTTTTGTATACTCAGTGTAAAGTTTCAGCTACAAAAAACAACTATTTTCTTTGATATTCAAATACTGGTCTCATAATGAAAAACAAATATTTGGAAGTATTTTAATACCTTTCAGAAAACCAAATAGTATTTGAATATAAGGACGTTATTTGAAAACAAAAAATATTTATTTGATGGCTGCCAAATATTTGATGAAGAAACCAAAAACTACAACAGTCGAATTGTTCATGGTACATGGTTTGGGGGGCTCTTAGATATGAATCTTAATATAGCATGTAGCCTATATTTAAATACATGGGAGGGAAGCCTGGTCTCTGTCTCTGTTTGGGAGAGTTGGAAGGGAAGTCTAGTTCGATTTCAGGCTGCATCACATCTGGCTGTGATTAGGAGTGCCATAGGGTGGCGCACAATTGGACTAGCGTCATCCGGGTTTGGCCAGGGTAGGCCGTCATTTTAAATAAGAATTTGTTCTTAACTGACTTGCCTAGTTTAAATAAAGGTTTGATTTTTAAATATATTTTGTTTTAGGCTGTCCCTGACAACAACAAAAAAGTAATCTGTTCTTTCGACCAATCGACCAGAATTTTTTTAACGTGTATTTTTCCGTATATAGACACACCCTATGTGTTTTAATAAAATCAACTATATGTAGGCTACTGAGCTTGTCTGATGCTTTAAGCACACTGTGATTTAAATCATTTAAGACACACAAATGATTCAAGAGAGCCAGAGATCAAGATAGCTTTATCAGAAGACAAAAATCATTTTCCCGAACCACCTTCCACTGCTGCTGGCCTTTGTAGATTCTGCCATTACGCTCCCGAAGTTACCGGTAATAGGCTACACCAGGGGTGTTCCATTTGGAGTGCCAATTTATCTTGCCATTTCTTGCCGATCTGCGTGCCAGTTATGTTCATATGTACATTTTCGTGGAACAGTTAAATTCATTTTATAATAAAGTAATATCTCAAAATCAATGTCATGTGATTAATACAAATGTATATCTCAATGGAAATGATACAAATCTAAAATGAACCACTATTTCCATTGCCAACTAGGTAAAAATAGCCTACTTAAAGCCAACAAATAAAAACATAGCAGCCTGCAGGTAGAAAATATCCTATTAAAAAGAAATCACATTGGCTACACATAACCTGTCTGCAACTTGAAACAGTGTATCAACCAACAACTTGGTCCAGCCTGAAGCTGGTGCTACCAAACTTGCAAAGTTTAATCAAATATTCTGCACCCTCCTGAGTTTCCTGAGCCAGTGAGCTCCGGACAGCTGCAGGGTATTTGCGCAAGGGATACGAAGTTATCAGGTAGGCCTATTTTATGACGTTTTCACAGCATCAGAGCATGACCATTTTTCCCCCTTTCACTCAGTGGTTATGGAAAGGGAGAGAGCTGGAAATATTTTTTTAAATAGGCTACATTGAGGAACTATTGTCATTATCAATGGATATTAAAAAAAATACTTTGTTTACTTGCTGTTTGAGGTGAAGAGAAAATTACTTTGAGAAGCTCCACAGCTCATTTAGTTACGACAATCAGAAATACTATGAGATCCCCAAATGGGCACATTTTATAAGCCTACATTTGGCGCAGGCCATGTAGCCTAGGACTACTTCTATACTTCTAATCAGGTGTGCATCGTTACTCAACATTGACAGGAGCGCTACAAACAAACTTGTAAATGGAATGAAATAAACCGAATCTTGTTTCTCACAAGTGTAGCCTTGGTTGTGCACTCTGCAAACAACGTGTCCACTCCTACAATGACAACAGTAAAAGACTAATAATATATTGAATGCGGAGACTGCTTTCTAAGACAACTGAAAAAGTACAGGGTTAAACAACAGCTGCTGGTTCAGTTTTGAATGTTTGTGAGGCTGGGGTATATGTGTATATTAGTCGTGTAATTTTACCTCATGCTGTACGTATACACATACCACCAACCTTGGTTGCGTGGCAATAAAGTATCTTGTATTTCACTTTCGTTTTTAAAGTCATATTTTTTTTTAGCAGTTAAATGTTGATAACTCAATTATAAATGGTTATAGGTCTGTCACTTTTTAAAATAAGGTATTCTTTTTGAATTTATAAATGTTTATAGGTATCAAATGTTATTTGTCACATGCACCGAATACAACAGGTGTAGTAGACCTTACAGTGAAATGCTTACTTACAAGCCCTTAACTTCTTTGGGGTAGGGGGCAGTATTTTCACGTCCGGATGTAAAGCGTGCCCAGAGTAAACTGCCTGCTACTCAGGCCCGGATCCTAGGATATGCATATTATTAGTATATTTGGATAGAAAACACTCTGGGAGAGTAAGTGAATATTTATAATGCTATTTCTGACTTATGTTGACTCCAACATGGCGGATATCTCTTTGGGTTGATTTGTCGTCTGAGCACCGTACTCAGATTATTGCATGGTTTGCTTTTTCTGTAATTCTTTTTACAAATCTGACACAGCGGTTGCGTTAAGGAGAAGTGGATCTAAAATTCAATGTGTAACACTTGTATTTTCATCAACATTTATGATGACTATTTCTGTAAATTGATGTGGCTCTCTGCAAAATCACCGGATGTTTTGGAACTACTGAACATAACGCGCCAATGTAAACTGAGATTTTTGGATATAAATATGAASTTTACCGAACAAAACATACATGTATTGTGTAACATGAAGTCCTATGAGTGTCATCTGAKGAAGATCATCAAAGGTTAGTGATTMATTTTATCTATATTTCTGCTTTTTGTGACTCCTCTCTTTGGCTGGAAAAATGGCTGTGTTTTTCTGTGACTTGGCTCTGACCTAACATAATCGTTTGGTTTGCTTTCGTCGTAAAGCCTATTTGAAAACAGACACGGTGGCTGGATTTGCAACAAGTGTATCTTTAAAATGGTGTAAAATACATGTATGTTTGAGGAATTTTAATTATGGGATATCTGTTGTTTTGAATTTGGCGCCCTGCAGTTTCACTGGCTGTTGACGAGGTGAGACGCTACCGTCCCACATACCCTAGAGAGGTTTTAACCAACAATGCAGTTTTAAGAAAATACCTAATAATTTTTTTTTTTAAGAGACAAGAATAACTAAAGAGCAGCAGTAAATAACAATAGCGGGGCTATATACAGGGGGTACCGGTACAGAGTCAATGTGCAGGGGCACCGGTGTTGAGGTAATATGTACATGTAGGTCTGTCACTAAAATAGGATATACTTTTACCATTTATACATATGGGTAAATAATTTATAGATGATTTGAGAGTTCATTCAGAGCGTAGACACACTTATAGGCAGTATTGGGTACTCGTCAATACATGAGAGAAGATTCAACACTTTGTTAAACATATTCAGTCAATGAATATGGGGTATGAAGTCCAAAACATTTAACATTGTGAAAGGATACCTCCTCCACTGGTATTACTGTTACCATACTTGGGGACTATCACAGAGAAGTGATACGTGTGTGTGTTGATATCATCTGGTAAGGCATAATGATGATTGATTAATGACCTGGATGTTAATTTGGCCAGGGCATCCGGGTTTCAAAGGTGTGTCAAGACACGAAAACCCAACGGTCTTGTGTTCCTGGGACAGAGCAACGAGGCATCACACACAAATGAGAAGATAACTATTTGTTCAACAGTGCAACTATTGAACATATGGATGCATGATGATACATAAGGGTTCATCTTATAAGCATTTGTAAGTGCATTTATGCATTTTTAATAACTGGAGGTACATTTTGGCTCACTGTTTGACAAACACTGACCAGTTATTGCACTATGTAGACCAATTGGATATAACTTTATTATTGCAAAAAAAAGGCATTTACAAATGATTAAATAACGTTAATGTAATTATAGCCTCTTTATAAACCTTTTACAAATGTAACCTTAATGTGTAGTGTTACCCTTTGTTACATAGAACTTTGCAAATTGCTTTATGAACAGTCACTATTCCTCTTGTGTAGAGTAGTTAAACTCAGCTTATTGCAATGCAATTCAAATACAATTAACAAAGTATTATGTGACAACATGCTAATAAAATGTTGATCCAAAAGTAAGTACAGTTTTATTACACTACACCATTTAAAGATTGTGTGTGTTTTGAATTAAGAGCAGTTACCCTCAGATGGACAAAGGGGATCAAAGTTGTTTTTGCTAAGCATCCAACTTGCTGTTTGCAAATAGCTTTGAATTACTCTGCAGTATTTTCAGGTGTTCTAAAAATTAATTGCAGCTTTCAACTTTTTCAGTGGAAATGTTGAAAGAGTCATACAGTAGTTGATCATCACAACTTATACTTATCTGTACAACATAAAATGGGTAAATTTGATTATGTATACCTGGGCCAATAAGCATTCAGGAGAATGGACATTTACATGTTCAGATAGAAATGTATTGTGTAGATCAAATGTGACCGTCAGATTGGAATGCTATAGGAGATTGTGTGTTCTATTCATTCTATTTCTGTCTTCAACATGCCGTTCCAGACACAGCCCGCCATTAGGCCTAGTTGAAGGCAGCTAATCTAATAGTTTCAGAAAAGTAGTCACTTCCTGAGATCTGTATTCAAATATTTTTTTTAAGTTGTCATTTTTTGGGGGATCTATATTCAAATAGTTGTAGTCCCCTCCAAAGTAACTATTCCCCCGGAAATAGTTACTTTCCACAAAGCGTAGTTAAAACGATAGTTATCCCAGATCTGCACTGAATGTAAAGTTTCTTTCCCTGTTTTATGTTAATCTATCCACCATGAAACACACATGATTCATAGAACTTAAGAAGTATCCAGTTCCAGCCAATGTTCTGTTTGGAACAAACCTGTGTGAGTCGTTGCCATTTGTGGATCTCTGTGTAGGCTACGTGTGATCAGTTGGCTGTTTTCCTCAGACTTGATATCATTGGCTCATTCATCAGTCTCTGGTGCCGTCTTATTTCCCCAGCTCTGTTCCATTGTCCTTCCATCTGGCCCTCTGTCACTGAGCACTTGACCCTTGACCTCCTAAGGATCTGACCACCTGTCTGTGGTGATGCCCAGGCTAAACCCAGCAGCCATCTGTGAACTAATCAGACCAGTGGTCACACAGGGTCACCTCCACTACTCCAGACTATCTCTGTCCTGTTTTATTAAATTTTTTAGGATCCTTTAGATCTGGTACACTGCATTCTAGCTTAAAACGAACTACTCCAGCCGTTAGGCTACGGTGTGCAAACAAATATATGCAAATAGACTGAGTGTGAATAGGTTCAATAGGGGGGGGAATTGTACATTTGTGTGTTTGATATCCTGGCTAGGCCAATATTAGGGTCAGGAATTCAGTCAATCTCCCTCCCTCTTGTTAGCGCTCTAGAGCCATAGAATTGGATCATATGTTTTTGTCATCAACAACATGTGGAAGAAATTGGCAGCGGAGTGAAAGTGAACTAATCTGATACATTATAGACTTAAGTAGTAGAAGGAGCTGCATTTCCTTCCCAGTGAGAACAGGTGTTCAAGCTTTCAGACCTGACCACCTTTTTCTGTTCCTCTCACACTTAACGCTACATCATCCGTGGCCCGCTGTGGTAATGGCTTCCAGAGCTGCCTGCCTGGCTCTCCTGTCAACCTGCTCCCTCCCTGTGCGGGTTGGTCTGTGGGATTTAGTGAGAGTGGAGGAAGTGTCTGAGTTTTCTGTCAAAATGACATTAGGGATGATTAGTAAAAGTGCTGGCAGCTGTAGGGGAAGGGATAGTCTCTAGAGCAGGGGTAGGCAACTAGATTCAGCCTCGGGTCGATTTTTGTTGGGGGGGTCGGATGGGGGGGGGGGGTAGTGGAACTTAATTATGATTTGTACACTGCAAATTGACCACAAAAAGAGATGTTATTTTCAAATAGAATAATTTCATAACTTGATTATATTGACACGGTCATGTCTTTTTGTAATAATTCAAAATAAATAAATACATACAAGTATTCAGACCCCTTCCCCTTTTCCACATTTTGTTACGTTACAGCCTTATTCTAAGCTGTATTAAATTAAAAAAAATCCTCATCAATCTACATACATAATGACAAAGCGAAAACAGGTTTTTAGAACATTTATTTGCACATTTATTACAAATAAACAGAAATAACTTATTTATGTAAGTATTCAGACCCTTTGCTATGACACTTGAAATTGAGCACACACCTGTCTATATAAGGTCCCACAGTTGACAGTGCATGTCAGAGCAATAGACAGGTGTGTGTGTGTCTTTCCAAATCATGTCCAATCAATTGAGTTTACCACAGGTGGACTCCAATCAAGTTGTAGAAACATCTCAAGGATGATCATTGGAAACAGGATGCACCTGAGCTCAATTTCGAGTCTCATAGCAAAGGCTCTGAATACTTTTGTTAAATTAAGTTATTTCTGTTTTGTATTTGTAATACATTTGCTAACTTTTCTAAAAACCTGTTTTTTCACTTTGGTGTTATGGGGTATTGTGTGTAGATTGACGAATTAAAAAATACATACATTTTAGGATAAACTGTAACGTAACAGAAGGTGTCTGAATACTTTCCAAATGCCCTGGATATATCTTGATTAGATACAGAGCCTTCAAAGTATTCACACCCCTTGACTTTTTCAAAATGTTGTGTTACAGCCTGAAATTTAAAACTGATTAAATTGATATTTTTTGGTCACTGCACAAAGCACATTTTTACTCCTGAACTTATTTATGCTTGCCATAACAAAGGGGTTGAATACTTATTGGCTCAAGATATTTCAGCTTTTCATTTGTAATACATTTCTAAAAACATAATTCCAGTTGGAGTTTAATGGCTGTGAAAGGAGAACTGAGGATGGATCAACAACATTGTAGTTTCTCCACAATACTAACCTAATTGACAGAGTGAAAAGGAAGCCTGTACAGAATAAAAAATATTCCAAAACATGCATCCTGTTTGCAACAAGACACTAAATTAGTACTGCAAAATATGTAGCAAAGCGATTCACTTCTTGTCTTGAATACAAAGTGTTATGTTTGGGACAAATCCAATACAACACATTACTGAGTACCTACCACTCTCCATATTTTCTAGCATAGTGGTGGCTGCATCATGTTATGGGTATGCTTGTAATCGTTAAGAGACCCGGCGCCAGAACGAATCAGTTGGAGGCCTTTGATTTCCATAGCGGGGCATGTTTTTTTCACGGGACCCCCTTTTGTGCAAGTGCTAGCACATTCACCATTTTTTTTTATTGCTGTAATAGTAGACTATAGGAATTCTTGTGAGTTTCAAGTTTGGTGAAGCTTACAATATATCCTACCATTTCTACCTATCTACATGCCAGTTCTGATTTATTTTTATATGAGCATTTTCGTCTAACAGTTTAATTTCAATAATATGGCTTTTGTTCCTCTAAATCATTGTCACATGGTTAATCATGATATGAAGTAAAATTATCATCTAAATGTTAACATTGAATTTTGAATGGACACATTGATACGCTGTGATCCATTGGCAGCTAAAGACATTTGAGCACAGAACTCAGATGCAGCAGTGGGCCTAACTTCCTTTGTCAACTAAGTAAAATACATAGGCCTAAAGCCGACAAATAAAAACAGTTGAAAATATCTTGATGACAATTTACAGTTCTTTCATTCACATTAATTTCTCTACTCCGCCTGCCTCCCTTTCTATCTGTCTTGACATGAGCTATTGAAGTGCAACATTGTATCAAATCATCACTTGGTCTGGCCTGAAGCTGTTGCTAGCGAACTTGTAACATTGTATCAACTAGCCTATTCCTGGTTCCTGCGCCAGTGTGTTTGGGACATAAATGTTTTTTATGACGTTTCCACTGTATATATGCAATCATCAGATCATGATATTTTGCTCTTTTACACCGAGGCTTGGTGATTATCTAGGCCGGGAGAGTTGGAACGATTTTTCAAATACTGAGGAACTATCATTCGCAATGGATGTTTAAAAAAAAAAAAAAAAAACGGGCTTTGTTAAATGTTTGACATTTTTCGTTGACTTGTGTGAGGCGAGGAATCAGATTGGTGTACATTGTGAGTTAAGACAATCAGACATTGCCAAATGGACGCACCATATCTTCGCCACACTCCCCTTCTTCTTGATGCAAAATTTAAAATTGTACTGTTTTTTAAATGTAACCTTTTATGTAACTAGGCAAGTCAGTTAAGAACAAATTCTTATTTACAATGACGGTATACTCCGGCTAAACCCGGACGACGCTGGGCCAATTGTGCACCGCCCTATGGGACTCCCAATCACGGCTGGATGTGATACAGCCTGGATACGAACCAGGGACTGTAGTGACGCCTCTTGCACTGAGATGCAGTGTCTTAGACCGCTACTACTACAACTACTCGACACATTATCTTCACACATTTTAGATGCTTTTCATTTAACAGTCACAACTCAATCAGCTAGCTCTATTGCCATACGCAATACCCAAATTGGGGCTCCCAATAAATGTTTCGCTGTCCAGACAGCATCAGATACATGGTCTATACATACTGAGACAGACAGGGGGCCCTATTTCGCTGTCCAGACTGCATCAGATACATGGTCTATACATACTGAGACAGACAGGGGGCCCTRTTTCGCTGTCCAGACTGCATCAGATACATGGTCTATACATACTGAGACAGACAGGGGGCCCTGTTTCGCTCGCTCGGATGATTTAACTGAGATTGATGTTTCTTTCTGTCGCAGCTTGTATCAATATTTCAATATTTTATTTGGACTAGCAAGGAGGTACGGTAGGGCGGGCTGGTTCCTAGGGGAAAACCTGGTTGAGTCTGCTTTCCACCAGACACTGGGAGATGAATTCACATTTCAGCAGGACAATAACCTAAAACACAATGCCAAATCTACACTGGAGTTGCTTTCCAAGAAGACCGTATATGTTCCTGAGTGGCCGAGTTACAGTTTTGGCTTAAATATACTTGAAATCTATGGGAAGACATGAAAATGGTTTTATAGCAATGATCAACAACCAACTTGACAGAGCTTGAAGAATTTTTAAAAGAATAATGGGGCAAAACGCTTGTGCACAAGTGTGGAAAGCTCTTAGAGACTTAGTTGAAGTCAGAAGTTTACATACACTTAGGTTGGCGTTAATAAAACTTCTGATTTGACATAATTTGAGTCAATTGGAGGTGGACTTATGGATGTATTTCAAGGCCTACCTTCAAACTCAGTGCCTCTTTGCTTGACATCATGGGGAAATCAAAAGAAATCAGCCAAGACCTCAGAAAAAAAATTGTAGACCTCCACAAGTCTGGTTCATCCTTGGGAGCAATTTCCAAATGCCAGAAGGTACCACGTTCATCTGTACAAACAATAGTACGCAAGTATAAACACCATGGGACCACGCAGCCGTCATACCGCTCAGGAAGGAGACGCGTTCTGTCTCCTAGAGATGAACGTACTTTGGTGCGCAAGATGCCTTGTCAAGATGCTGGAGGAAACGGGTACAAAAGTATCTATATCCACAGTAAAACGAGTCCTATATCGACATAACCTGAAAGGCAGCTCAGCAAGGAAGAAGCCACTGCTCCAAAACCGCCATAAAAAAGCCAAAGTACGGTTTGCAACTGCACAAGGGTACAAAAGATCGTACTTTTTGGAGAAATGTCCTCTGATCTGATGAAACAAAAATAGAACGGTTTGACCATCATTATGTTTGGAGGAAAAAGGGGGAGGCTTGCAAGCCAAAGAACACCATCCCAACCGTGAAGCACGGGGGTGGCAGCATCATGTTGTTGGGGTGCTTTGCTTCAGGACGGACTGGTGCACTTCACAAAATAGATGGCATCATGAGGTAGGAAAATGATGTGGATATATTGAAGCAGCATCTCAAGACATCGGTCAGGAAGTTAAAGCTTGGTCGCAAATGGACAATGATCCCAAGCATACTTCCAAAGTTGTGGCAAATGGCTTAAGGACAACAAAGTTAAGGTATTGGAGTGGCCATCACAAAGCCCTGACCTCAATCCCATAGAAAATGGCAAGGAGGCCTGCAAACCAGACTCCGTTACACCAGCTCTGTCAGGAGGAATGGGCCAAAATTCACCCAACTTATTGTGGGAAGCTTGTGAAAGGCATCACAAAACATTTGACCCAAGTTAAACAATTTAAAGGCAATGCTACCAAATACTAATTGAGAGTATGTAAACCTCTGACCCATTGGGAATGTGATGAAAGAAATAAAAGCTGAAATGTATCATTCTCTCTAATATTATTCTGACATTTCACATTCTTAAAATAAAGTGGTGATCCTAACTGACCCAAGACAGGGAATTTTTACTAGGATTAAATGTCAGGAATTGTGAAAAACTGAGTTTAAATGTATTTGGCTAAGGTGTATGTAAACTTCCGACTTCAACTGTACCTAGAAAGACTCACAGCTGTAATCGCTGCCCAAGTGGCTTCTACAAAGTAACGACTCAGGGATGTGAATACTTATATAAATGAGATATTTCTATATTTTATTTTCAATAAATTTGCTACAAATTAAAAAAAAAAAATATTTTCACTGTCATTATGGGGTTTTGTGTGTAGATGGGTTTAATCAATTTTGAATTCAGTCTGTAACACAACAACATTTGGAATAAGTCAAAGGGTATGAATACTTTCTGAAGACACTGTGTATTCAACCCTCTGAGTCAATACATGTTAGAATCACCTTTTGGCAGTGATTACAGCTGTAAGTCTTTCTGGGTAAGTCTCTAAGAGCTTTGCACAACTGGATTGTATAATATTAGCATTTTATTATTTTTTAAACTCTTCAAGCTCTGTCAAGTTGGTTGCTTGGTCATTGTTGGACAGCCGTTGTCAAGTGTTGACATAGATTTTCAAGACGATTTAAGTCAAAACTCTAACTAGGCCACTCAGGAACATTCAATGTCATCATGGTAAGCAACTCCAGTCTATATTTGGCCTTGAGTTTTAGGTTATTGTCCTGCTGAAAGGTGAATTTGTCTCCTAGTGTCTGTTGGAAAGTAGACTGAACCAGGTTTTCCTCTAGGATTACTGCTTAGCTCTATTCCATTTATTTTTATCCAGAAAAACTCCATAGTCCTTGCTGATGACAAGCATATCAATAACATGATGCAGCCACCACCATGCTTGAAAATATGAAGAGTGAATACGTGCAGGAAATTCACTATTCGACTGAGGGACCTTACAGATAATTGTATGTGTGGGGTACAGAGATGAGGTAGTCATTTAGAAATCATGTTAACCACTAACTATTATTGCATACAGAGTCCATGCAACTTATTATGTGACTTGTTAATCCTGCTTTTTACATGTGGGGAATCTCAATACATGTGACTGGAACCAGAGCTATTGGCTTATGCATACCATGAGTTTTTTTGTGCCTTTTCATTCCTTTCACTGTTGTGCGGTTGATCAGCCATGTTGTTTCAGCCTACATGTGGGCTGACGTTACCATGTTGACCTAATTTATTACAGAGCATAGCAGTTCTGTCTCCCAGTACTCTAACCTTCCATTAGTTACATCTGTCAGATTCCCCCCCCCCCCCCCCCCTATCTGGCTCAGCTGAACTGTGACAGTGGAGGTTAGAACTGATGGTCCATAGGTGTGCTCTCTGAGTCCCTGAAAACATTGCCTCACGTTTATCACTGATCAGCTGCATTAGCCCCGGCTCTAATGTTGCTTTGTCTTTCTTTCCCTCTGTTTTCTCAAATGCATTCTTCTCCTTCTTTCGAATTACAGTTATGTTGTCAGCTGGTTAATCTTTTATCCCTGAGTGCTTTTGGGTGTGTCTTTTGTGTTGTCATAATCCGTTCAAGCTGCTTCTCGAATCAGGATAGATCTTGAGAACCCTTTTTACGCATCAGTCAATTTAATGACTGTCTTTATATCCTGTAGTTGCCGCCCGCTCTGCCACTCCTTCTGACAGTTGAGAGGAGAAAGTTGAGAAGAGCCCAGCTGTTTCCTGGCACTCTGCTCTGTGACTGGCAGGTCTGCTCTGTGACTGGCAGGTCTGCTCTGTTTCCTGGCAGGTCTGCTGATGGTGATGAGTAGAGCCCAGCTGTTTCCTGGCACTCTGCTCTGTGACTGGCAGGTCTGCTCTGTGACTGGCAGGTCTGCTCTGTTTCCTGGCAGGTCTGCTGATGGTGATGAGTAGAGCCCAGCTGTTTCCTGGCTCTCTGCTCTGTGACTGGCAGGTCTGCTCTGTTTCCTGGCAGGTCTGCTCTGTTTCCTGGCAGGTCTGCTCTGTGACTGGCAGGTCTGCTCTGTGACTGGCAGGTTTGCTGATGGTGATAGGAGTGAAATGGGGCCTGACAGGAAATGGCTGATTGTTGTGTAGACTCTCGGCTGTAGACTCCACACTGAGATTTAAGGGCAACAGGAGCCCTCACAACCTGCTCCCAGAACAGGCTCAATCTGATCAGAGGAGTTAGCCTAGGCCCTTGCTGGACATCTAGGCTAAATCAAAGGTCTGTTAAGACCAGCCTTTCCACTACCTATACTAACACCACCACTCTAATACTCAAAACACACTGTATAATACCAGGAAGCCATGCCTCATGCAGAATATCCATCTGTGATAGAGGTCATAGTTCACATTGGTTACCCAATGTGTCGTTCGGTGTGTTTATTAATATAATTATATATGTCTAAGGTGTCGTGTGTTTCCTGTCTCTTGCAGCACTAACGTGGTGATGAACTACTCTGAGATCGAGTCCAAGGTGCGAGAGGTCACCAACGATGACCCCTGGGGTCCCTCTGGACAGCTCATGGGAGAGATCGCCAAGTAAGGGACAACAACAGCACAACGCTCAGTCCAATCACATTTGCATAACTGGCCTAGCAGTTGTGGCTTTACAGGTACTCCCTAATCCCATCCATATTTCTGATGTTCCTCTCAGATCCACGTTCATGTTCGAGCAGTTCCCTGAGGTCATGAACATGCTGTGGACCAGAATGCTGAAGGACAATAGGAAGAACTGGAGGAGAGTTTACAAGGTGCCGAGTCTCTGTTCCACTGCTTATGTTTCAGTCATACGATCATGTTGCCTGTGGAGAGGAAGCCTAGTGTCATGTTGCCTGTGGTGAGGAAGCCTAGTGTCATGTTGCCTGTGGTGAGGAAGCCCTTAGTGTCATGTTGCCTGTGGTGAGGAAGCCTAGTGTCATGTTGCCTGGGAGAGGAAGCCTAGTGTCATGTTGCCTTGTGTGAGGAAGCCTAGTTCAGTTGCCTGTGTGAGAGAAGCCTAGTGTCATGTTGCCTGGGTGAGGAAGCCTAGTGTCATGTTGCCTGTGGAGAGGAAGCCTAGTGTCATGTTGCCTGTGGTAGAGAAGCCTAGTGTCATGTTGCCTGTGGAGAGGAAGCCTAGTGCATGTTGCCTGTGTGAGAGAAGCCTAGTGTCATGTTGCCTTGTGGGAGTGAGGAAGCCTAGTGTCATGTTGCTGTGGAGAGGAAGCCTAGTGCCATGTTGCCTGTGGTGAGGAAACCTAGTGTCATGTTGCCTGTGGTGAGGAAGCCTAGTGCATGTTGCCTGTGAGAGGAAGCCTAGTGCCATGTTGCCTGTGGAGAGGAAGCCTAGTGTGCCAGTGTGCCTTTGGTGGAAGCCTAGTGTCATGTTCCTGTGGAGAGGAAGCCTTGCAGTTGCCTGTGGTGAGAAGCCTAGTGTCATGTTGCCTGTGGTGAGGAAGCCTAGTGTCATGTTGCCTGTGGAGAGGAAAGCCTTGCCATGTTGCCTGTGGTGAGGAGACCTAGTGTCATGTGCCTGTGGTGAGGAAGCCTAGTGCATGTTGCCTGTGGGAGAGAAGCCTAGTGCCATGTTGCCTGTGGAGAGGAAGCCTAGTGCCATGTTGCCTGTGGTGGAAGCCTAGTGTCATGTTGCCCGTGTAGAGGAAGCCTAGTTCCATGTTGCCTGTGTGAGGAAGCCTAGTGCATGTTGCCATGAGAGAAGCCTAGTGTCATGTTGCCTGTGGAGAGGAAGCCTAGTGTCATGTTGCCTGTGGAGAGGAAGCCTAGTGTCATGTTGCCTCTAACAGATGCTCCTCTCCTCCAGGCCTTACTACTATTGGCATATCTCATCAGGAACGGATCGGAGCGAGTTGTCACCAGCGCGAGGGAACACATCTACGACCTTCGCTCCTTAGAAAACTACCATTTTGTTGGTAAGCAATCATTTGGGGCTGGCGCTACACAGCAGCACTGAAAGACCAAGAGCAGTGTGAACTCTAAGCCTGGGTATTCATTCCATAACCATCCCCACGCCTCTCTTCTACACCAATCAGGATGTCCTCAGTGATGAGGCTCTTGGTTTCAGATGGAACACCCAGGAGTATTCATTAGTGAGGAAGTTTCCATGGCCACAGCTGGAGTACTGAAGAGTCAGTCAGATGCAAGTCATGTTCTGGTTTTCAACCTGGTATATATGTACATATGTAATGTGCACAAGTTAAGAGTATGTAAATGATCAACTTGAGTGGCTCCTTGGATACTAACTGTATGCATTTGTGATTTGCTATGACAGAGGTGAAAACCTTGGATGGTTTTTGTACATGTTTTGTGTGGCCGAGCCTGCATCTGTTTTCACTGTTTTCACAACACATGCTTTGGAGCCTAATGGCATCACAGGAATGTGAGAAACTCTGAAAATGTATGTTCCAAACATGGACGACTTGGTTCCTCTCTTATTTTTGGTAGTTTTTGAAAAAGCTGAGGAATGAGATCGCATCACCATCACTTTTAATATGCTCAGGGAAGGGCTGTTTTGGAGGCGCTGTTGCTTCAACCGTTTTGGTTCCGCTTAGTGTTGCAGTGGAACGTTCTACGTGTTGTGAATGTCAGAGCGGATCTACGTACCACCGTTTGCTTTACAACGCCAAGTCACTGACCATCAGAGAATCCTCTTGTTATGTACAGAGTTCCAGTGAGTGACTGAATGACTGAAAGTGCATCGTTTGGTCAGACCAGTCACCTAGTAATGTCAGTTAAGTGTCTAGGCTGATCTACAGGCCAGTCAAGTCTGTCTAGAGAGACACACTAAGGTCAGATAAAGTTTAGGTACATTAAAGGGACAGGTAACCGTGCTATAAATTCTCAGACAACCCAAAGATTCCTAGATGCCCTTCCAGACTCCCTCCACCTACCCAAGGACGTCAGAGTACAAAAATCAGTTAACCACCTAACTGAGGAACTCAATTTAACCTTGCGTAATACCCTAGATGCAGTCGCACCCCCAAAAACAAAAAATATTTGTAATAAGAAACTAGCTCACTGGTATACAGAAAATACCCGAGCTCTGAAGCAAGCTTCCAGAAAATTGGAACGGAAATGGCGCTACAAAAAAATGGAAGTCTTCCGACTAGCTTGGAAAGACAGTACCGTACAGTATCAAAGAGCCCTCACTGCTGCTCGATCATCCTATTTTTTCAACGTAATTGAGGATAATAAGAACAATCCCAAAAAAGCTAACTAAAAAACAGCATTCCCCAAGAGAGGATGGCTTTCACTTCAGCAGTGATAGATTTATGAACTTCTTTGACGAAAAGATCATGATCATTAGAAAGCAAATGAAGGACTCCTTTTTAAATCTGCGCATTTCTCCAAAGCTCCGTTGTCCTGAGTCTGCACAACACTGCCAGGACCTAGGATCAAGGGAGACACTCTAGTTTTCTTAATACTATATCTCTTGACTATTTGATGAACATAGTCTTGGCCTCTAAACCTTCAAGCTGTATACTGGACCCTATTCCAACTAAACTACTGAAAGAGCTGCTTCCTGTGCTTGGCCCTCCTATGTTGAACATAATAAATGGTTCTCTATCCACCGGATGTGTACCAAACTCACTAAGTGGCAGTAATAAAGCATCTCTTGAAAAAGCCTAACCTTGACCCAGAAAATATTTTAAAAACTATTGGCCTATATCGAATCACCCATTCCTCTCCTCAATTTTTTTTGAAAAAGCTGTTGCTCAGCAACTCACTGCCTTCCTGAAGACAATGTATATGAAACGCTTCAGTCTGGTTTTAGACCCCATCATAGCACTGAGACTGCACTCGTAAAGGTGGTAAATTACATTTTAATGGCATCAGACCAAGGCTCTGCATTTGTCCTCGTGCTCCTAGACCTTAGTCAGTCCCTCCAGGCAGTACAATGAACATAAATCAATCTCAATTGCCGACAAAAATAACAAAACAATTTCCAAGTGTTTTTGGAAACTAGAGAGGGTCGGCAATCAACAGTCACTTCGAATCAACAAAGCAAATGAGAATGTCAGAACAGTTCCCATAGCAGCGGCAGATCACCATGACTGAAGTGGTAGCAGGGAAGACTGTGGCAAGCGCTGAAAGAATCAAGGTGAGTGGCGTTTTACTCAAACTTTTACTCCGCTAACCTTGGCTTTAGTAGGGTGGTCCACACACTGCTCTCCCCAGTCTGTCTATGGAGAGCGCTGCTCAAAGCGTGCAATTTGCCAGTTTTGCCGTTTATAAACTCTCTTTAAAACTTAATACGGATCACGAAAGCACAATTTTTCTGGATAAAAAAAAAATGGAATAATCAACCACAACTATTTTTACGTGTTCTGTTCTTTATCTTACGACCCTTTCAGAAAAAAAATCACAATCTCAAGAATTTTGAAGACAACTTATTAGAAAGAAATACCGATCCTCAAACTGAAAGTGATTGATCAGCTCTGAATCTATTGTTTTTTTGAGAGCATTTTTGGCCGCAGAAATCACACAAAAAAAAAGTGAAATCCCGGAGGGGCTGCTTTTGATACCATCGATTACCACATTCTTTTGGAGAGATTGGAAACCCAAATTGGACTACACGGAGAAGTTCTGGCCTGATTTTGATCTGATCTGTCTTATCAGTTTGTCTCTGTGGATGGTTTGTCTTCTGACAAATCAACTGTAAATGTCGGGTGTTCCTCAAGGTTCCGTTTTAGGACCACTATTGTTTTCACTATATATTTTACCTCTTGGGGATGTCATTCAGAAAAATAATGTTAACTTTCACTGCTATGCAGACGATACACAGCTGTACCTTTCGATGAGACATGGTGAAGCCCCAAAATTGCCCTCCTTGGAAGCCTGTGTTTCAGACATAAGGAAGTGGATGGCGGCAAGTTTTTTACTTTTAAACAAAGATATCTTCTGTTGGATCTGACAATCTTGATGGTTGTACAGTCATCTCAAATAAAACTGAAGGACCTCGGCGTTACTTTGGACCCTGATCTCTCTTTTGACGAACATATCAAGAATATTTCAAGGACAGCTTTTTTCATCCATGCTTTTGTCACTTCTAGATTAGACTACTGCAATGCTCTACTTTTCAGCTACCCGGATAAAGCACTAAATAAATTTCAGTTAGTGCTAAACACGGCTGCTAAAATCTTTACTAGATCCCAAAAATTTGATCATATTACTCCAATGCTAGCCTCTCCACTGGCTTCCTGTTAAGGCTAGGGCTGATTTCAAGGTTTTACTGCTAACCTACAAATCATTACATTGGCTTGCTCCTACCTATCTGTCCGATTTGGTCCTGCCGTACATACCGACACATACGCTACGGTCACAAGATGCAGGCCTCCTTACTGTCCCTAGAATGTTTAAGCAAACAGATGGAGGCAGGGCTTTCTCCTATAGAGCTCCATGGTCTGCCTATCCATGTGAGAGACGCAGACTCGGTCTCAACCTTTAAGTCTTTATTGAAGACTCATCTCTTCAGTAGGTCCTATGATTGAGTGTAGTCTGGTCCAGGGATGTGAAGGTGAACGGAAAGGCACTGGAGCGACGAACCGCCCTTGCTGTCTCTGCCTGGCCGGTTCCACTCTCTCCACTGGGATTCTCTGCCTCTAACCCTATTACGGGGGCTGAGTCACTGGCTTACTGGTGCTCTTCCATGCCATCCCTAGGAGGGGTGCGTCACTTGAGTGGGTTGAGTCACTGACGTAATCTTCCTGTCCGGGTTGGCGCCCCCCTCAGGTTCGTGCCGCGGGGGAGATCTTTGTGGGCTTAACTCAGCCTCGTCTCAGGTTAGTAGGTTGGTGGTTGAAGATATCCCTCTAGTGGTGTGGGGGCTGTGCTTTGGCAAAGTGGGTGGGGTTATATCCTGCCTGTTTGGCCCTGTCCGGGGGTATCGTCGGACAGGGCCACAGTGTTTCCCGACCCCTCCTGTCTCAGCCTCCAGTATTTATGCTGCAATAGTTTGTGTCAGGAGGCTAGGGTCAGTCTGTTATATCTGGAGTATTTATTCTGTCTTATCCGGTGTCCTGTGTGAATTTAAGTATGCTCCCTCTAATTCTCTCTTTCTCTATTCTCTCGGAGGACCTGAGCCCTAGGGCCATGCCTCAGGACTACCTGCCTGATGACTCATTGCTATCCCCAGTCCACCTGGTCATGCTGCTGCTCCAGTTTCAACTGTTCTGCCTGCGGCTATGGAACCCCGACCTGTTCACTGGACGTGCTACCTTGTCCCAGACCTGCTGTTTTGGACTTTCTCTCTAATGCACCTGCTGTCTCTAACTCTGAATGATCGGCTATGAAAAGCCAACTGACATTTTAATCCTAAGGTGCTGACCTGTTGCACCCTCTACAACCACTGTGATTATTATCTGACTTTGCTGGTCATCTATGAACATTTGAACATCTTGGCCATGTTCTGTTATAATCTCCACCCGGCACAGCCAGAAGAGGACTGGCCACCCCTCAGAGCCTGATTTCTCTCTAGGTTTCTTCCTAGGTTCCGGCCTTTCTAGAGAGTTTTTCCTAGCCACCGTGCTTCTACATCTGCATTGCTTGCTGTTTGGGGTTTTAGGCTGGGTTTCTGTACAGCACTTTGTGACATCGGCTGATGTAAAAAGGGCTTTATAAATACATTTGATTGATTGAACTGTCCCGTTAAGATAGGTAGACAGAAATGTGGATTCTCTCTCTTTAGAAGTACAGTTTGTATATCAGTGGTCCTGTGTGGCTCAGTTGGTAGAGCATGGTGCTTGCAACACCAGGGTTGTGGGTTCGATTCCCACTGCGGACAAGTTAAAGAAAAAAAATGTATCCACTCACTACTGTAAGTCACTCTGGATTCGAGAAATTCACAACTCTGCCTCTGTTTCAAGCATTGTGTTTTATATTATTTTATTCGTAATCCAATACCATTTCAAATGTTACATGGAAATTAATTTAGGATAATGGCATTTAACTTCGGGGTTGGTGTCCCTTCCACAGGACGGTTGAGCTAACGTAGGCTAATGCGATTAGCATGAGGTTGTAAGTAACAAGAACAATTTCCAGGACATAGACATATCTGATATTGGCAGAAAGCTTACATTCTTGTTAATCTAACTGCACTGTCCCAATGTACAGTAGCTATTACAGTGAAAGAATACCATGCTATTGTTTGAGGAGAGTGCACAATTTTGAACATAAAGTTATTAATAAACAAATTAGGCACATTTGGGCAGTCTTGATACAACATTTTGAACAAAAATACAATGGTTCATTGGATCAGTCTAAAACCTTGCACATACACTGATGCCATCTAGTGGCCAAACTCAGACTTGTACCTGGGCTGGAATAATACATTATGGACCTTCTCTTGCATTTCAAAGATGACGGTACAAAAAACCCCCACAAAAGAACAGTTGTTTTTTTCTTTGTATTAACTTTTACAAGATCTATTGTGTTATATTCTACTACATTCCTTTCACATTTCCACAAACTTCAAAGTGTTTCCTTTCAAATGGTACCAAGAATATGCATATCCTTGCTTCAGGGCCTGAGCTACAGGCAGTTAGATTTGGGAATGTCATTTTAGGCGAAAATTGAGAGAAAAAAAGGGGTAATCCTTAAATATTTGAGTAAGGGGCTAACAGATTTACTGTAGGTCTATGTTAATCTTTTTTCATGCTTCGCTCTCAAGAATTAGCATTTGGTGCATGGCATGAGCACTCACTAGGCTCTGTTACATAAAGTCCCCACTGAGACAAATACTGTCTCCAGGACAGGCCTGTTGTGGCAGTAAAACAATGGTGCCTGTGTTCCTCCTCCTGAAGAAGCTTCATAAAGGCCTGGTCCCAAGCTCTACCAGACCCTCATCCAAAGCTGCTTTGGCCTGGAGCTGCACTGCACTGTTCTGTTCTTTTTCTCACTCTCTCGCTCTCTCTCGCTTTCTCTCGCTTTCTCTCGCTCTCTCATTCTCTCTCATTCTCTCGCTCTCTCTCGCTCTCTTTCTCTCACTCTCTCGCTCTATCTCGCTCTCACTCGCTCTCTTGCTCTCATTCTCTCTCGCTCTTTCTCGTTCTCATTCTCTCTCTCTCTCAGCCAAAACAACAACAATCACTTTATTTTCTTCAGTGTTGACTTCCCCTTTAACTGCCTAACCCTGTCACTATGGCGAATGAGAGGTCAGGTTTATGGATGGTGTTGATTCTATTGTCAGTTTTCAATTCAAATGACCCCCACCATGGTGTAATGTGGGAAGCCAAAAGTGAAATGATTTCCACACTTTTTTAATTTGGTGAATGCCAGTGTATTAGTGTCCGATCGTGTTGTGTTCCCCCTCCCATCGCCAGATGAGAATGGGAAGGACCAGGGCGTCAACGTGCGTCAGAAGGTGAAGGAGATGGTGGAGTTTGTTCAGGATGACGACCGGCTCCGGGAGGAGAGGAAGAAGGCCAAGAAAAACAAGGACAAGTATATCGGCGTGTCCTCAGACAGCACTGGAGGAGGAGGATTCAACAAGACCAGCTGTAAGTGTCACCACACGGGAGGGAGAGCAGATTATCTGTGATGCTCTGTTGAGAATGTGCTATGGTCTCTCATTTCCATGCACTCACAAATCTGTCCCTGTCATTTACCTCTAGTCCCTGTTACTGTAATTTACCTATATTCCCTGTAATTTCAGTAACGGACTAGAGGTAAATTACAGTAACAGGGACTAGATGTAAATTACAGGGACTAGAGGTAAATTGCAGGGACTAGAGGTACATTACAGGGACTAGAGGTAAATTACAGTGACAGTGACTAGAGGTAAATTACAGTGACAGTGACTAGAGGTACATTACAGTGACAGTGACTAGAGGTACATTACAGTGACTAGAGGTAAATGACAGTGACTAGAGGTAAATTAATCTCTAGTCCCTGTCATTTACCTCTAGTCCCTGTCATTTACCTCTAGTCCTTGTTACAGTAATTTACCTCTAGTCACTGTATCTCTAGTCACTGTAATTTACCTCTTGTCACTGTAATTTACCTCTAGTCCCTGTTACTGTGAGTCTTGTTGCAGGTCTCTGTCTGCAGTCTCAGAAGGCTTCCAGAATATCGCTCCTCTATGCCTTCCTCTATTCCCCACAGACCTCTTAATCCCTCCTCTCATGCTGCCTCCTCCTCCTCATCACTGATCTTTTGATTCGAGCGATTTTCAATCCGGGGCAAATAATGTCTTCTCACATCTTCATCAGTGAGATTTCTGATCATGTTTGTACGAGAGAAACCTCAACACCCTCACGATGTAACAGAATATATCTTCCCCATATCTGTTTTTGATTCGCTGCTTTCTGATCTGCTATTCCGATATCTAATCAAGGGCGAGTCCCTTGCCATTTCATTAGGATTCGGTTGGAGACAACTGACTGACAGGCTTTATTTTCATGCGCCATTGATTCCTGATATCTTTGATTTGCTGCTGTGATTTCCCACTTCATTAGTTAAACCAGAGTTCCCATTTGTCAATTAATGATGTGGCAGGGGGGGAATTATTTTTGTCGCACAGGATCAAAAATAACACTGCGATGGAGACATTCACATAGAGATGCTCTGTTTCAGCAAACATACTGTAGCTGTGCAGTGCTTGTGTTGGCAATGGGCCCATCCATTTTCAATGCAGAATAACCAATTATCTGTTGCACATCTTAATTGGCGTTCCAGATAGATGCAGTGCATTCCCACAACGGCGCTCATTGTGTTAGTGAAGTGAGGCTCACTCTGCATAGCTACAAAACACGTTAATGGTACCAAACCACACTAGATTTTTCAGCATAAACCTGTAACCCTGTTTCCCCCCTCTCTGCCCCTCTCCTCCCCCTCAGCGGGGGAAATGTTTGACTCTGAGCCCAAGGGGAAGTGGGATGAGGACTGGGACAAGAGCAAAGGAGCCTTCCCCTTCAGTGAGAAGCTGGGAGAAATCAGCGACAAGATCGGCAGCACCATCGACGACACTATCAACAAGTTCCGCAAGAATGAGAGGGATGACTCGCCCGACAGAACCAGGTATTCCTGACTGTATTTAAGGGCAAAAGGCCGAAAATGGAGATGTAATGCTGAACGTGTCCCGGCGACCCCAGGGATCTACACAGCTGATTCAAATGATCAACTCATCAGGCTTTGATTGTCTGAATCAGCGGAGTAGTGCTCGCACAAACAAACTAAACGTGGACCCCCTGGGGTCCCCGGGACCGAGTTTTGGAAACGCTGGCTTAAGTCAATACATCTGTTTAATGAGCATTTCTTTCATGTGTGTGTTGTTCTCTTTCTCCCCCCCAGTGACAACGAGGAGGACAGGGTATCGCGGAACGGCCGGCCGGTGTCGGGGTCAGGGAAGCTGTCGGAGTTCAGAGACGAGGAGGAGACTGTTACGACCACGAGCATCCAGATCAGCCATGCAACGGAGACTACCACCACACGCAGACGGGCCGGCATCCGCTCCAAAACCGTGGACCTGGGGGCCGCTGCACACTACACAGGGGAAAGGGGCAGGCTGGACGCAGACAACGTAAAGGTACCCCTGACCTCTCTGTGTCTCACTCTGACCTCTGACCTCTCTGTGTCTCACTCTGACCTCTGACCTCTCTGTGTCTCACTCTGACCTCTGACCTCTCTGTGTCTCACTCTGACCCCTGACCTCCCTGTATCTCACTCTGACCTCCCTGTTTCTCACTCTGACCTCCCTGTATCTCACTCTGACCTCTGACCTCTCTGTGTCTCACATCTGACTCTGACCTCTCTGTTCTCACTCTGACCTGACCTCTCTGTGTCTCACTCTGACCTCTGACCTCCCTGTATTCTCACTCTGACCTCTGACCTCTCTGTATCTCACTCTGACTCTGCTCCTGTTCTCACTCTGTCCTCCCTGTATCTCACCTGACCTCCCTGTATCTCACTCTGACTCCCTGTTTCTCACTCTGACCTCCCTGTATCTCACTCTGACCTCTGACTCCTGTATCTCACTTGTCCCTCCCTGTATCTCATCTTGCTCCTGTATATCTGCCCTGTATCTCACTCTGGCCTCCCTGTATCTCACTCTGGCTCCCTGTAATCTCACTCTGGCCTCCTGTATCTCACTCTGGCTCCCTGTATCTCACTCTGACCTCCCTGTATCTCATCTCTGACCTCCCTGTATCTCACTCTGTCCTCCCTGTATCTCCACTCTGACCTCCCTGTATCTCACTCTGACCTCCCTGTATCTCACTCTGGCCTCCCTGTATCTCACTCTGGCTCCCTGTATCTCACTCTGACCTCCCTGTATCTCACTCCGACTCCCGTATCTACTCCGACCTCCCCGTATCTCACTCTGTCCTCCCGTATCTCATTGCTCCCGTATTCACTCTGGCCTCCCCGTATCTCACTCTGACCTGCTCCCGTATCTCACTCTGTCCTCAGACACAGACACTGTTGAGTTGTCTGCGGAATCTATTTTCATCTTTGAGTTTTTCTAGAGACTGTCTCCCGTGGGACAGAAGAAAGCTGTGTTTCATCTCTTCTGACTGTCTAATGACATGATAGAAACGGATGGCAGCAGGACCAGTGAACAGGAGGAGCTCCTGGGATGCCTAATCTAAACTGATCTAGACTAAATGACATGGCAGCAGGACCAGTGAACAGGAGCTCCTGGGATGCTAATCTAAACTGATCTAGGACTAAATGACATGGCAGCAGGACCAGTGAACAGGAGGAGCTCCTGGGATGCCTAATCTAAACTGATCTAGACTAAATGACATGGCAGCAGGACCAGTGAACAGGAGGAGCTCCTGGGATGCCTAATCCAAACTGTTTCTAGACTAATGCTGCTCTCTTGTGGCAGCTTTAGGAAGTGTAGCACCGGTTTTTATTCCAACTCAAATTAAAAGTGAACAGCTTGTGTGAGTGTCCTTATCTAAATTATCTGTGCCCTCTTCAGACGTTGTTAGCCAGTCTTCAAGCTGTGGCCTTGCAGACCTTCTTACGGTGGACTCTGAGTCCAGTCAGACTGCACCAGCAGGTGAGACCTATCACTCACTCATCTAATGAGCCAGTCAGCCACAGTGCTACACACATTGAGAAGAGGTCGCTATATATAAAGTGTAGCAAGAGGAAACAAGAGGGGAAGGAGCAGGCAGGCCTAAGATGCCAAGATGTCAGACCAGTGTTCCAGGCAGCGTAGGGAGAAAACGGGAGGGGAGGAGAGAACAGGAGAGGAGAAGGGAGGAGAGGAGAGGGAGAAGAGCATGGCATGGCCAGCTGTCTGAGACTGAGCCAGTGTTTGCTGGGAAGCGAATGCTGCATGTTCACACACACAGAGAGCTGCTGCGGTCCCTCGTGTCGTTGCCTTCTCCAACCAAAAGAGCTCGGGCCTGTCTCTCACGCTCAGCATACACTGGGAGGGAGGGAGGGAGGGGGAGGGGAGGGAGGGAGGGAAGGAGGGAGGGAAGGAGGGAGGGAGGGAGGAGGGAGGGAGGGAGGGAGGGAAGGAGGGAGGAGGAGGGAGGGAGGGAGGAGGAGGGAAGGAGGGAGGGAGGGAGGGAGGGAGGGAGGGAGGGAGGGGGGGGAAGGAGGGAGGGGAGGAGGGAGGGAGGAGGAGGGAGGGGAGGGAGGGAGGGGGGGACGACGTCCTCATCTCCTCCACTGATACTGTTCTCACTGTGTGTGTGTGTGTGTGTGTGTGTGTGTGTGTGTGTGTGTGTTGTGTGTGTGTGTTTGTGTGTGTGTGTGTGTGTGTGTGTACCATCCAGGTGGCAGTTAGACTCCTCTTGGTTTTGCTGACTTCTCATCCCCAGCTGCCTCAGCAGTCTCCCTTCATCACCGGTACGTCTCAGTGCTTCCCTCTCCATCGTCTGAACACACTCTGCTGTCTGTATTACAGCTTCAATCTGAGGCAGGCACTTCCAATAACTCCAGCAGAAAACCTTTTCATAAACCTGGTAGCAGCGAGGGGAAAACTGAAGAGGTGTTTAGGGGGAGTCCCATCTCCCGTCCTTCCGTGCCATCTCCTGCCCAGGGGGTTGTGGCTGCGGACCACGTGATGTCCTGTGAAGTGAAGGTGGTGTAATATTGATGTGTCTGGGATGAGACAGAGGCCCTACCTGCTGAGCCTTATGAGGACAGACACACGTCAGCTCTCATTTCACACAGCTCATGTCCCCCAGCCTCCACCTCTGCTCTGTGCTGTATGGATGGATGGATGTGTGGATGGATGGATGGGAAAAAGAGAGAAGGATGGAGGGAATGAGAGCCCCAGCAACAAGTCTTTGGAGTTTATCTGCTATTGTCAGAGTCCTCTCTGGATGTGTGTGTGCACTCGCATGTGTTCTGTGCAGTAGCCTCTGGTCCTGGTTTGTAGTCCGTGAGTACCCTCTGGTCTGTGCAGTACCTCTGGTCTGGTTTAGTCCGTGCAGTACCTCTGGTCCCGTGCAGTACCCTCTGGTCCTGGTTTGTAGTCCCGTGCAGTACCCTCTGGTCTGTGCAGTAGCCTCTGGTCTGGTTTGTAGTCCCGTGCAGTACCTCTGGTCCTGTGCAGTACCCTCTGGTCCTGGTTTGTAGTCCCGTGCAGTACCCTCTGGTCCCGTGCAGTACCCTATGGTCCTGGTTTGTAGTCCCGTGCAGTACCCTCTGGTCCTGTGCAGTACCCTCTGGTCCTGGTTTGTAGTCCCGTGCAGTACCTCTGGTCCCGTGCAGTACCTCTGGTCCGTGCAGTACCCTCTGGTCCTGGTTTGTGGTCCGTGCAGTACCCTCTGGTCCCGTGCAGTACCTATGGTCCTGTGCAGTACCCTCTGGTCTGTGCAGTAGCCTCTGGTCCTGGTTTGTAGTCCCGTCAGTACCCTCTGGTCCCGTGCAGTACCCTCTGGTCCTCGGTTTGTGGTCCCGTGCAGTACCCTCTGGTCCCGTGCAGTACCCTATGGTCCTGGTTTGTGGTCCCTGCAGTACCCTCGTGGTCCCGTGCAGTACCCTCTGGTCCCGGTTGCAGTACCCTCTGGTCCTGTGCAGTAGCCTCTGGTCCTGGTTTGTAGTCCCGTGCAGTACCCTCTGGTCCCGTGCAGTACCCTATGGTCCTGGTTTGTGGTCCCGTGCAGTACCCTCTGGTCCCGTGCAGTACCCTCTGGTCCCGTGCAGTACCCTCTGGTCCTGTTGCAGTAGCCTCTGGTCCTGGTTTGTAGTCCCGTGCAGTACCCTCTGGTCCCGTGCAGTACCTCTGGTCCTGGTTTGTAGTCCGTGCAGTACCCTCTGGTCCTGTGCAGTACCTCTGGTCTCGGTTTGTGGTCCCGTGCAGTACCTTCTGGTCCCGTGCGTACCTCTGGTCCTGTGCAGTAGCCTCTGGTCCTGGTTTGTGGTCCCGTGCAGTACCCTCTGGTCCCGTGCAGTACCCTCTGGTCCCGTGCAGTACCCTCTGGTCCCGTGCAGTACCCTCTTGTCCTGGTTTGTGGTCCCGTGCAGTACCCTCTGGTCCCGTGCAGTACCCTATGGTCCTGGTTTGTGGTCCCGTGCAGTACCCTCTGGTCCCGTGCAGTACCCTCTGGTCCTGGTCCTGATCCCACTGGTCTGTGTGTGCTGGTACTCCCCTTGGGTCGATCTCTGTTACCTTCACTGTTCACCTGCTGCCTGACAGGGTGGAAAAACTCCCCCTTACAGAAGAAATGGGACATGCCTTGTTCATTTCTCTTCAAGTTTTTGCAAATGCTGAACACTGTGGATAATGAAATCTTCACTCCTTAGGGCCAGGGTCCAGTGGGAAGGGTGAGTTTGGGGATTGGAATGCGTTCTCCAGTCCGCCGGCCCCCACCCCACCCTCAGCTGACTTATTTGACCTGATTGGCTCCAATCACACCTCTCTCAGCGCCTCCCAAAGCATGACCTTCTCCATGTGTGGTACCCAGAGTGTGGGTGTCGCCAACACCGGCCTGCCCATCTCCAGATCACAGGTACGGGTGGCTCACAGGACTCCTCACTACATGAACCATTGTTATAGATGGAAGTGCCTCATTATCATGGAAGAGGTCTACGTTGTGAATACAAAGGATGTACACTATATATACAAAAGTATGTGGACACCCCTTCAAATTGGTTGATTCGGCTATTTCAGCCACACCGTTGCTGACAGGTGAATAAAAGCGAGCACACAGCCATGCAAACTCCATATATTAACATTGGCAGTAGAATGTACTTCCTGAAGAGCTCAGTGATTTTCAACGTGGCACCGTCATAGGATGCCACCTTTCAGTTGGTCAAATTTCTGCCCTGCTAGAGCTGCCCCGGTCAACTGTAAATGCTGTTATTGTGAAGTGGAAACGTCTAGGAGCAACAACGGCTCAGCCGGGAATTGGTAGGCGACACAAGCTCATAGAACGGGACCGTCTGTCCTCAGTTGTAACACTCACTACCAAGTTCCAAACTACCTCTGGAAGCAACGTCAGCACAAGAACTGTTCGTCGGGTGCTTCATGAAATGGGTTTCTATGGCCGAGCAGCCAAACACAAGCCTAAGATCAACAGGCGCAATGCCAAGCGTCGACTGGTGGTGTAAAGCCCGCCGTCATTAGACTCTGGAGCAGTGGTAACGTGTTCTCTGGAGTGATGAATCACGCTTCACCATCTGGCAGTCCGACGGACGGATCTGGGTTTGGCGGAGGCCAGGAGAACGCTACCTTCCCCAATGCATAGTTCCAACTGTAAAGTTTGGTGGAGGAGGTATAATGTTCCGGGGCTGTTTTTCATGGTTCGGGCCCCTTAGTTCCAGTGAAGGGGAATCTTAACGCTACAGCATATAATGACATTCTAGACAATTATGTGCTTCCAACTTTGTGGCAACAGTTTGGGGAGACCCTTTCCTGTTCCAGCATTACAATGCCCCTGTGCACAAAGCAAGGTCTATACAGAAACGTTTTTTCGAGATTGGTGTGGAAGAACTTGACTGGCCTGTACAGTACCCTGACCTCAACCCCATCGAACACCTTTGGGATGAATTGGAACGCCAACTGCAAGCCAGGCCTAATCACCCAACATCAGTGCCTGACCTCACTAATGCTCTTGTGGCTAAATGAAAGCAAGTCCCCGCAGCAATGTTCCAACATCTAGTGGAAAGCCTTCCCAGAAGAGTGGAAGCTGTTATAGCAGCAAAGGGGGGACCAACTCCATATTAATGCCTATGATTTTGGAATGAGATGTTGGACTAGCAGGTGTCCACATACTTTTGGTCATGTAGTGTAGCATCTATGGGGTTTCATATTTTCATGTAGTGTGATTTGTAGGATAGATGATTGTGATAAACTGGCCTGTGTTTTTGTGTTGTCTCTTCTTTGGGTTGTTGTAGAACTTTGGACCAATGCAAGGGGGCTTATTGCCCCAGCACATGGAGCTCCAGACGCCCTGCCTCCCCTCCACATGGTCAGACCCCAGCGTCAACATCAGCCTGGACTTCCTGTCTCCTGGTATGCAGATGACCACCTGCAAGCCCAGCCTCAACAACATGTTACGACAAGGTCTGTTATTAACTCACTGTCATCACTTATTTCTCTGTTGACCGTCAACTTGAAATGTCTATGTGTCCTTGCAGGAAGGTCTAACTGACGGTAATATCACCATATTTGTCATTTCAGATCCCCTGCTTTCAGGAGTCCAGCCGCCCATCAACCTGACTCAGAGTTTTGGAGGTCTGAATCTGAACATCCAGGCCACACCCATCAGACTTTCCACCAACCCCATGATGCCCGCCGGTGCCATGGGCCTAGGCATGCCTCCCACCATGGCAACGGGTACCATGGGGATGGGCGCCATGCGAATGGGAGGAGTGCCTGTCAATCAGGGAATTATGGGAGTGAACATGGGTATGCCAGGGATGGGTATGCCAGGGATGGGCGTAGGGCAGCCCATGGTCAACCCTGCCATGGTGCAACCCAAACAAGATGCCTTCGCCAACTTCGGCAACTTCGGGAAATGAGCGAGCTGAAGGATTTCTGTGGAAGAATTTTGTTCAGAATAGACCATTATGAACGGAAAGCTGCGTACATGGACTACTTGAGAAATATCTAATGGTGTTACCCTTCAATCCCTTCTCTTTATATACACTGAGTGTACAAAACATTAGGAACACCTTCCTAATATTGACTTGCACTCCCTTTTGCCCTCAGAACAGCCTCAGTTCGTCGGGGCATGGACTCTACAAGGTGTGGAAAGCATTCCACAGGGGATGCTGGTCCATGTTGACTCTAATGCTTCCCCACAGTTGTGTCAAGTTGGCTGGATGTCCTTTGGGTGGTGGATCATTCTTGATACACACGGGAAACTGTTGAGCATGAAAAATACCCAGCAGCGTTGCAGTTCTTGCCACAAACCAGTGGGCCTGGCACAAACTACTATGCCCTGTTCACTTAACACCCTATGAATGGCACACTTACACAATCCATGTCTCAAGACATCCTTCTTTAACCTGTCTCCTCCCCTTCATCTATCTGATGGAAGTGGATTTAAGTGACGTCATTAAGGGATCATAGTTTTCACCTGGATTCAGCTGGTCAGTCTGTCATGGAAAGAGCAGGTGTCCTTCATGTTTTGTACACTCAGAGTGTGTGTGTAATCAAGAGTTTGAATTAGTTTTTGGGCGGGAAGGGCTTAACATTACATGTTGTATATGGTTGAAAGCATATACATGATACTTTCTTGGTGTTTCTACCAACACCAGATAAATACTTCAGAAAACATGTTAAGGGTGTTACTGTGTCCCTTTTCTACTTTCATGTTGTCATGTCTCTGTTTTCAAACATGTCAGAAGAATGTTCAGGAATTACCTCACATTGACCATACTTCATGCCGGGACTCAGAACAGGAATGGCAAAATATGTAAATATATTTTTGGTGTGCAAAACAAAAAGTATTATTGCGCTATTAAAGATGTCTTGGAAAGTATGTCCTTTAAGGACAAAAGTCCCCCAAGTCATTCAATTCCTCTGTTACTTTTTTTGTGTTTTCATGTAACATTTATATCTCCAACCTACAGTCTGTTACTGGTGTATGTTTAAACTGCACTTTCTACCATCGTAGTGGGTTAACCATCTGAATCAAGGTTAATATTATGAGTTAACGACAAAGCTGGTGACCACAAGCAGCAGCAGCTTCTGTTCTGCTTCCCAAATGGCACCGTGAAGGTAACGGGGTTCCATTTGGGCACCGTGAAGGTAACGGGGTTCCATTTGGCCACCGTGAAGGTAACGGGGTTCCATTTGGGCACTGAAGTTACGGGGTTCCATTTGGGCACCGTGAAGATAAACGGGGTTCCTTTTGGCACCGTGGAGTAACGGGGTTCCATTTGGGCACCGTGAAGGTAACGGGTTCCATTTGGGCACCGTGAAGGTAACAGGGGTTCCATTTGGGCACCGTGAAGGTAGGGGTTCCATTTGGGCACCGTGAAGGTAACGGGGTTCCATTTGGGCACCGTGAAAGTATACGGGGTTCCATTTGGGCACCGTGAAGGTAACGGGGTTCCATTTGGCCACCGTGAAGGTAACGGGGTTCCATTTGGGCCCCGTGAAGGTAACAGAGGTTCCATTTGGGACTCCCTGCTTTTCATCCCAATGGGATCATGTACAGTGGCAGTGTTCCAGTGTTGCCCAGACAAGAGACTGTCCTCTCCTTCCTTCTGGGTGCCTCACAGTAAACCCCATACCTTGTCTCTGATGAGGGATGTGGTCACGAAGGCTGACACAAGAATAAATCAGTATTTGATCGAGATCCTTGATCAATCTAGTCCTTTAAACGTCGCTATATCATGGATATTAAGCCCATGTATTTTAAGTATATCATGGATATTAAGCCATGTTTGCCACAGCATGATATAGGTATGAGGCGTGTTTGAGGTCATTGTGGGGATGTGTGTGACTGCGTGGTCAGCAGGAGTGGTCTGGCAGGCCTGGTGGTGATGGGATACTGGGGTTATTGGGACTGTGGAGGGAGGAGACTATTGACTGATGATGATGAGTGAGACTGGCATCCCTGCCTAGCACTTAAACGGGGAGAGAGAGCGATTGGGCCTAGATGAGTCACTCTGATCTGCCCAGTGGCACCCCTCATCTCTCTCCACTGTGAAGGCTGATCCAACGGGTGTTCTGTCTCACGACCTCTCCAACTGTGAAGGCTGATCCAACGGGTGTTTCTGTCTCATGTCTCTCTCTCAACTGTGAAGGCTGATCCAACGGTGTGTCTGCGTGTCTCCACTGTGAAGGCTGATCCGATGGTGTGCTGTCTCGTGTCTCTCTCTCACTGTGAAGGCTGATCCAACGGGTGTGTCTGTCTCCTGTCTCTCTCCCACTGTGAGGCTGATCCAACGGTGGTTGTCTGTCGTGTCTCCTCTCCACTGTGAAGGCTGATCCGATGGGTGTGTCTGTCTCGTGTCTCTCTCTCCACTGTGAAGGCTGATCCAACGGGTGTGTCTGTCTCGTGTCTCTCTCTCACTGTGAAGGCTGATCCAACGGGTGTGTCTGTCTCGTGTCTCTTCTCCACTGTGAAGGCTGGTCCAACGGGTGTGTCTGTCTCGTGTCTCTTTCTCCACTGTGAAGGCTGATCCAACGGGTGTGTCTTGTCTCGTGTCTCTCTCTCCACTGTGAAGGCTGATCCAACGGGTGTTTTTCTGTGTCTCTCTCTCCACTGTGAAGGCTGATCCAACGGGTGTTTCTGTCTCGTGTTTCTCCACTGTGAAGGCTGATCCAACGGGTGTGTCTGTCTGGTGTCTCTCTCTCCACTGTGAAGGCTGATCCAACGGGTGTGTCTGTCTCGTGTCTCTCCACTGTGAAGGCTGATCCAACGGGTGTTTCTGTCTCGTGTCTCTCTCTCCACTGTGAGGGCTGATCCAACGGGTGTGTCTGTCTCGTCTCTCTCTCCAAATGTAAAGGTTGTTTCAAAGAGTGCTTGTGTCACTATAAAGGTACCTGTGGGCTCCCGACTGACGCAGCGGTCTAAGGCACTGCATCTCAGTGCTAGAGGTGTCACTACAGACCCTGGTTCGATTCCAGGCTGTATCACAACCAGTCGTGATTGGGAGTCCCATAGGGCAGCGCACAATTAACCCAGTGTCGTTAGGGTTTGGCCGGGGTAGGTTAAAAAAATTGTTTAATACGTGTCTTGGATCAAACTTTTTTGTGAGCATTTGCTGCTCACAGATGTTTAATATTTGAATACTTAACATTAAACAGACTGTAATATGTTCATTTATATTATGTTGTATGAATCGGAGGGTTACTACAATCATTATTAGTTTATGCGAATGTAAAAAATAAGGATAAAGCATCTCTCATAAACTAGTTTATTTTCAGTACATACAGTTGAAGTCGGAACTTTACATACACTTAGGTTGGAGTCATTAAAACTCGTTTTTCAACCACTCCACAAATTTCTTGTTGACAAACTATAGTTTTGGCAAGTCGGTTAGGACATCTACTTTGTGCGTGACACAAGTAATTTTTCCAACAATTGTTTACAGGCAGATTATTTCACTTATTTAACTTGTATCACAATTCCAGTGGGTCAGAAGTTTACATACACTAAGTTGACTGCCTTTAAACAGCTTGGAAAATTCCAGAAAATGATGTCATGGTTTAGAAGCTTCTGATAGGCTAATTGACATCATTTGAGTCAATTGGAGGTATACCTGTGGATGTATTTCAAGGCCTACCTTCAAACTCAGTGCCTCTTTGCTTGCCATCCTGGGAAAATCAAAAATCAGCCAAGACCTCAGAAATAAAATTGTAGACCTCCACAAGTCTGGTTCATCCTTGGGAGCAATTTCCAAACGCCTGAAGGTACCACGCTCATCTGTACAAACAATAGTACGCAAGTATAAACACCATGGGAACACACAGCCATCATACTGCTCAGGAAGGAGACACCTTCTGTCTCCTAGAGATGAACGTACTTTGGTGCAAAAAGTGCAAATCAATCCCAGAACAACAGCAAAGGACATTCTGAAGAGGCTGGAGGAAACAGGTACAAAAATATCTATATCCACAGTAAAACGAGTCCCATATCGACATAACCTGAAAGGCCGCTCAGCAAGGAAGAAGCCACTGCTCCAAAACCGCCATAAAAAAGCCAAACTACGGTTAGCAACTGCACATGGGGACGAAGATTGTACTTTTTGGAGAAATGTCCTCTGGTCTGATGAAACAAAAATAGAACTGTTTGGCCATAATGACATCGTTATGTTTGGAGGAAGGGGATGCTTGCAAGCCGAAGAACACCATCCCAACTGTGAAGCACGGGGTGGCAGCATCATGTTGTGGGGGTGCTTTTCTGCAGGAGGGACTGGTGCACTTCACAAAACAGATGGCATCATGAGGAAGAAAAATTATGTGGATATATTGAAGCAGCATCTCAAGACATCAGTCAGGATGTTAAAGCTTGGTCGCAAATGGGTCTTCCAAATGGACAATGACTCAAAGCATACTTCCAAAGTTGTGGCAAATGGCTTAAGGACAACAAAGTCAAGATGTTGGAGTGGCCATCACAAAGCCTCAACCTCAATCCCATAGAAAAATCTGTGGGCAGAACTGAAAAAGCGTGTGCGAGCAAGGAGGCCTAGAAACCTGACTCAGTTACACCAGCTCTGTCAGGAGGAATGGGCCAAAATTCACCCAACTTATTGTGGGAAGCTTGTGGAAGGCTACCCGAAACGTTTGACCCAAGTTAAACAATTAAAGGCAATGCTACAAAATACTAATTGAGTGTATGTAAACTTCTGACCCACTGGGAATGTGACGAAATAAATTAAACCTGAATTAAATCATTCTCTCGACTATTATTCTGACATTTCACATTCTTAAAATAAAGTGGTGATTCTAACTGACCTAAGACAGGGGATTTTTTACTAGGATTAAATGTCAGGAATTGTGAAAAACTGAGTCTGAAATGTATTTGGCTAAGGTGTATGTAATCTTCCGATTTCAACTGTACTGTTTTGGATTGTACTCAATAGTATTTCTGTATTTAAACAGTTTATTAAATCATGACTAAAAGGATATTCTCTTGCAGAACTTTTATTTAAAGTTATTTTCTGTTTTGAGCTTAAAGGGATACTCATTGACAAACCTAATGGCAACATCAACAGTCACTTTGCTTGTACAGTGTAATTTTCATCAAATATCCATTTTTGGTCCCAAATTGGATGCAAATGAAGTCTGTAGTTGAACCAGAGAGTGAAGGAGGTGGGATAGCGAGGCATGAAAGTGATTCATTAGTAACAAGATTGGGATAATTAAAGCATGTGTTGTCTTAGGGGAATTCTGATTGGTTTTTCAGTCACTTCAAAGGCCCTGGCACCTTTGGCTAGAGCGCTGAGGTGTCAGGGATACCAGTTTACAGGATGCCCAATGTGCCTTGACAGCGTGGACATCCTGGCATCTGTTCAGTCAGAGAGCAGAGGAGAGTCACCTGTGCGTGTTCTTCCTGAACATGTTGGCAGTGCTAACACACTGGAGACACCGACAGCGAGGAGTGGTTTATTATTTTACACTAGCTAGTCATACCAAAACCTCGGCCAGCTGCTGGTTTTGTCATCTTGCACTTACTGCCTTCATCTCCCAGGATGTTATGCAGGAGATGGCAATCTTTATATGAGGAGAAGTCATTAAAATGCTCTTCCTGTGGCCACTCCTATGTTCTCTATTCTTTAAACAAGGTCACTGCAGTACAGTAGACACATCATTTGGACAGATTATTATTATTCGTTTTCATTATCACTACTACTTGGAATAACGTCTCTGATCTCTCAAACAACAGAATAGAGAAGTGACTTTGCTGTGGGCACTGGGAAGAGGAGACTGGGGCCTTACTTGAACATGAGAGTGCTCATTGAAGTTGTCAGAAGAGAGGCTTTCACAAGAGGAAGGGAGACTGCAGAGAGTTGCAGCACCTTTGCAGATGTTTGTCTTGAAAATAAATCTCCAAGCGTGTGTGTGTTTAAGGACGTGACCGTATTCTAATGAGTCATGCGTTGTTCTGCAGAGCTCTTGAAGTGTGTCAGTGAAGCTGGGGAACAGATGTCCCCTGGGATTCCTCCACTGCCTCTCCCCTGAGCCGCCAGCAACACAAGTAAGGGCCTCCACTTTCTTCTCCCTGTTGGGCTATTCTATTGCATAGAGTTTTGGCACACAATACAATGTACAGGGACTATATATAACCCTTTAAATATTATTGCAGTTGTGCATCCTTTCACCTTTATGAAATGCAGACAGTATTTTGCATAATTACAGACTAATGATGAATCTTTTTGTAGGGAGGATTGTGTAACATGCAAGGTTGCCATAGAACACAACTAATTGTCAGATTTGAAACCTGCCCAGTTAGATACCCATGTTCACCCCAGCCAATTTGTCTTTTCACTATTCCACCATAGTCGGGGTTTAACTGCCTTATACCCTATGAATTAAGATTGCTTTTGAATGCGTACTGATGTGGGCTGTCCTATCACTGAAGGCAAGTTTGAGGGAGGTAGTTGTTGAATTCCATGAGATAGACCAGAATTCCATGAGAGAGACCAGAATTCCATGAGATAGACCAGAATTCCATGAGAGAGACCAGAATTCCATGAGATAGACCAGAATTCCATGAGATAGTGCCTTTTGAAAGCCCTCAGTCGAGGTAGAATACAAAGGTGCATTTTAGAAATGTGGTTGTACACTGATAGTTAATGAGCCCATCAACTAACATTTTTTTATTGCTAATTTAGTTTGGCGGCCAGCTATCTAAACGTGTTATCATGGTCGAATTACTCTCTGGGGGCCCCCATTTGATTTTGTTCATCAGTCTCACTCAGATATATTAAAAACTGGAAACAATTCTCTCCACCCTATGGCAAAATGTGTAAAATTGCAGGAAATCGTCTGTAAAACAGTTAATTTTCCTCTCCGCCCCGTGGTAAATTAGTAGAATTGCATGAAATTAGTCATAAAATTGCTAAATATTCTCTGCACCCCGTGGCAAAACTCTACACCCCCCCATCAAAGTTGCCCATCCCTGAGATAGGCAAAAAGTAGCTATAGTGTGTTTGGGGATAATGTGCACAGTAAAATGTAATCACAATCAGAAATGTAGAAAGAAACAATGGAATCTGAATGTTATTTACAATTCAGGAGCTTAATAATTCATGTTGACCATATGTATTTGATAAGCAGATAAAAGTGATAAAAGATGGCACGCTCACTGCAATTTCCATTTTGCCAGATTTATTATTAGTCTAATGTCGCCATCTAGTGGTTAACTGCAGTACAGTGGCGGGTACAGCACACATTCTGTGGTCATAAGTCATACGGTCATTGGCATTTGTTTATGACAGCGTTATACAGGATTTAGGACGGGAGATTACCATTGCCTTGTTTTGCTATGACAAAACTGCTTGTTTTGTCGACACGTATTTTAGTTTTTTTAGGGTGTATAAATCATTGTGACAAGTAAACTAGTTGCGTTCCTTTCATTGCCAAACAATTATTTATTTATGACAAATCCCACCCAATTGTTGTGGTTTTTAACAATGCCGCTCGCACAACAATTTAAATCGTTCCCAAACATTCCATGACGGTTTGTTTATCGTTACAACCAACAATCAATCAGTCGTTTTTTTGGGGGGTTGATGTCTGTCACAAAGGTTTTCTCTCAAATTGAGCTAACTTGCTAATATTTGCAAAAAAATGGATAGGCATCCCAAGCGAAGAGCTCAAATGATATTCAAGAAAAGTGAACAAAGTCAAAACAAAGATGACAGTAAGAAAAATGCCAATGAAAGAGCGGGCCCTGCATCGATCTAATGCCCACAAGTTCAACACACCTCAAGGAAGACATTCAAGGTCGACCAGTTACATTTGAAAAGGAGAGGGCATCATCATCAGTCAGTAAACAGACTAAAGCCAAATCTGATCATCCCATGAACTCTCAAGTGCAGGTCATCAAGGGGGAGATCCTCACACCTGCTCCAGGTCAGGCCAAGGTAAAAGTTGCTTGAGAACCAACAACGCATTGTCAAGGATGTCCACCTGCAGCTCCCACTATAGACTTTTCCAAACCGATCCATGTTGTCCACAAAAATGGGATGACCTTCACAGTATTGGATGGTAAAGCCATAACGCTCAGTAAAGTTCCATACCCACCAGCTGTTCAGGTGAATGGTCCACCACCTCCAGACATGAAGGTGAACACTAGAGGGATGAATCTCACCATGCCACCATCAGACGCAGGTATGAATACGAGCTTACCTAAATTATACATACGGACGGTTTATACTTTTCAGCACACCATAGTCACCTATTAAGTTCATTCACGAACCAATAATCTATGTGAACATTTTCCTTCTAGAAAATGTGGAAGTAACATGGAGAATAGACAGAAATGGCTATATCAAGAAGCCTATGAATGTGTTCATGGTCTGAGCGAGAATCCACAGGCCTGTCCAAGTCCAACCCAACAGCCAACAATGCAGACGTCAGTGTGCAGCTAGGAGCAGAGTGGAGCAAGCTCACTGAGGATGAGAAGAGGCCCTACTATGAGAAAGCACGTCAACATAGCGCAGGCTGTCTACTTACTCACACCATTCAAGTCCATTTAAACATGTATAATTATTGTTTCATATATTTCTCATATTTCAAAATTCATATAACTGACCTTTACTTGCATCTCAATTGTGTATTCACAATCTTCACCCATAATCATCACCGGTTGGATCTATCAGCCCAGACCTGGAAAAAGAAAGTGCTACGCTTCTGTGATGTCCTTCACCCCTCAACCGTCCTGCTGCTCTGCAGGGACAAGTGTTCCTGGGGCGTAGTCTTGTCCCATGACCGTGATGACAATGGTCACCAATACCACCAGCTCCTCTGTTGCATACACACGGGCTGCAGATAAAGCAAATAGCTCACTGTCTGGCTATCCCTCACCAGACACACTTTCATTTAGTGCACAAGTATAAAAACCCATAAACGTACAGATTTTAGTCTCTCCATACAACTTACACAGACTACAAAAACACACTTTTATCAACATGACAAATCTAAAACTACAGTTCATGTTTTAATAGAGATGGATGGCATTATTTAAAAAAAAACATTTTATTTAACCTTTATTTAACTAGGCAATTGGCCATAACAAATTCTTATTTACAATGATGGCCTACCCCAGACGATGCTGGGCCAATTGTGCGCCGCCCTATGGGACTCCCAATTACGGCCGGGTGTGATACATCCTGGATTTGAACCAGGGACTGTAGTCACACCTCTTGCACTGAGATGCAGTGCTTTAGACCGCTGCGCCACTCAGGAGCCACAGTAGCTGCTATAACAGTAAACTGGAATAATACATTGCAGTATGAAGATTAATACAGTAGTTGTTTTGGTTTGGTCTTCCCCCAGGCTCTAATGTCCAGGGTGATACAGCAGCAGCCTCTCAGAGTACCAGCCCAGTCTCCATATTCCTCCAGACTACTGCCTGCCCACATCCCCACCCAACAGCCACTACCTCTGGTGGTAAGCCTGGAGAATGCAAGCGTGAAGCCAGACACTCTGGCAGCAACCTTGAAGAAGCTCTCAAACCGAGGAAAATCAGCAGTCAACAGGCATACTACAATTCTGCCAGTGTGATTCTCTCTACAATCATGCCATCCAGCTCCAGATGTCTCCAAATACCACTCTCTAACCTGACTTACCCAGACATGTATCCTCCATCTCCCATGCCACATCCGGTGGGCCTCTTCCCCACCCCTCGCTTCCCATTTGCTCCGCCCTACTTCATGTCTGGACCCCAGTTTTATCCACCAGGGTAAGCAAAGCATGCTGTTTACCCACATTACCCACACGACCCACACAACCCACACTCCTACCCAGTTCTCCAACCCCAGGAGTTCTCCAACCCCATGATTAATCCTATGTCTACTCCAGGCTACTCCTATGATGACAACTACGATCAGCACGAGTCCACGTTCTCCCTTCCCAACAGAGACTAACCGTTTCGGCGGGGAGGTGGGGCAGAGATGTCAAGGTCAAAGGTAGACCCCCACTACCTCTGAGCTCCTGGGTTAGGTCCCACCACTGGATGTGCATGACCTGGAGAACATCTTCACCAACTCTGCGCCAGAGAACCCTGCCAGTGTCTAAGAGGTCCAAGTCACCAATGAGGAGGACGAGGAAGAAGTACACGTGATGAGAATTCTCTAGGATCAAACCAAAGTGACATCCTTTAGTAAAATCTCTGTTAGAGACAATTTGTTGATTCAGTGAATCAGTACATTGTGTTGTATATAAACACCCCAAGAAGTTTTGATCTAAAAATAAATTAATAGTTACTGTTATTCTGATGTCATTTGTTTTTTAAAGATAAATACTGTTTTATGAGATTGATCTCTGCTCTGTACAAGATTATATTTTGCAGTATTTTAAGGTGTTTAATAGGAAGTCTATTTATTTATGCCTTTTTTGTTCTACAAATACCTAGTTTATAAGGAGAAGGGGGTGCTTTGCTGGTTTTATGCAGACTGAGAGTCCAGGCATAGACATAGGTACTACTGGCCTATTCAGAGTACTGTGCTCTTTGTATAGAAATCAGATACAAATGCCAATGAACCAATAATACATGCGGAGTGGCCATTTTTACACAAGTACAGCAAATACTGTACATCCAATGTTGTTAATAACTTGCATGTAACTATGCAATGATGTATGTTTCTTAGTAAATGTAAATGAGGTTATGGTACAGTTGCCTGTCTGGCCATCTGTTTTGAAATTGTTATCCATCAATAGTTAGGAAAGTCCTAACTGAACAAAGACATCACAGTTGGCTGGACGGAGAGCCCTCTGGGCAGACGATGGCGACTATTTTGTCATCCAATCAGATTTTCTAAATGACGGTCGTATAGTATGATCGATAGGGCATTTGGCCAATGTTGTGTAAAAGTTTGTGTGCGGAGGCGTTTCCAGGAAGAGTCGTTTCATTTTTCTGTAATGGCGGACCACGGAGACGGTGAAAGTATTGTGTTTAACGACAACAGGTGAGGTGATAGCGAATAAAGCCAAGTGAATCATATTTTTCAGAAGTACTGTTTTCTACGGTTGTTAGCTAGTTTGACATGAAGGTGAACGTGTCCTCCCAATGTCTGATTTGTTACATGCGCTGCAGACGACTAGTGCATTCGGTGCTGACTATTCAATGTGGCCACGCTAGCAGCTAACATCATTAGCTAGCCTCCCTCCTGACTCGTGGATTTTTCTAAACTATGATGCTATTTAGCTAGCTGCGCGTCGATTTAAATTGCATAACATTAGCAACCTAGCTAGTTATCGTAACTAGCCTTACATTAGGTAGCTAACTAACTAGTGTACACTACCCGTACTGTGTTGATATGCGTATTACCAGTACACATTTGCTAGCTACGGTTAGTGTGTTCATGTGGGTATTAGCAGTTTATGTAGGTAGCTAGCTAAAGTTAGTCAGTGAGACTGTCAAATTGAACTAACTTAGGATCATAACTTGATTGCATCGTTTGATCCCAACAAGTAATGTATAGCTAGTTAGACTGTAACATAATTTAGCTAGCTAACGTTAGCCTGATAACATGAATCATGATTTTGTGTGGGGTCACTAACGTTAACCTGTGTTGCAAACAATCAGCTGGGAAAGGGGAAGATAGCAAGCGAGTAGATATAGCAACTCGATGTTGTGTAGTTCGATCGTTATTTTGATTTGGTTCATGAGCCAGGTCCATTTGTTTTGTTTCTAGGATGGCGCAGCAGCAGACGCTGCGTTTCCGCGGCCCTGCTCCTCCTCCAACCCCAGTGATGCGTGGTCCACCCCCACTGCTCAGACCTCCACCTCCCCCCTTCGGTATGATGAGAGGGCCTCCACCACGGGGGCCACTGTTTGGGCGTCCGCCGTTTGACCCCAGCATGCCACCCATACCCCCACCAGGAGGCATGCCCCCACCACTCGGACCCCCTCACCTACAGGTACACCTGTCAGAGATGAAAGGGATAATTTCTGCCATTGGATCCATCCATCTTTTCTATAGAATGTGACTGTTACACATTTGGTTTGTCAGAGGTATGAATGCATTGAGAGTCTGAACATCTTAGACTGCATTGCAAGAATTAAAGGCTTGATATTTGAATGCATTTTTTTTGTGTGTATTTCAGAGACCTCCTTTTATGCCCCCGCCGATGGGCAGCATGCCCCCACCCCCAGGGATGCTATTCCCCCCTGGGATGCCCCCAGTTCCTGCTGCTGGAGCTCATACTCTGCCCCCTACTGAGGAGATCTGGGTGGAGAACAAGACACCTGAGGGAAAGGTAGAGAATGGCCTCTTACTTAAAGGAAAGATTGACCCATTTGAATGTGTTATTATTTTTGTGTGTTTTCATGTGTATTGGAGCTATTGCCGTCCAAGCAAGCAGAAATACAGCCGGTATGTCTAGTTTTGCATCCAGGCTGTATTTCTGCCTGCTATAGATCATCACTTAGATGCACAGAAACTATATAACATTCACAAAGGGGTTAATTTTTCCTTTAATTGAGATGTTACGGTAGTTCTCTATTTGAACCTATCTGAATGAATATTTTCCTGTTTCCACCTAGGCGTACTACTACAACGCCAGGACTCGAGAGTCAGCCTGGAGCAAACCTGAAGGGGTAAAGGTGATCCAGCAGTCAGAACTCAACCCTATGATGGTGAGCCCGGCTGGTACAGGAGCCTCCTCCAATAGCAGCACTGCAGCCAGCACTACAGCTGCCACACCCTCTCCAGTGTCCACACAGGCACCTTCCCAGTCTCATACCATGAGTACCAGCCCAGACACCAACACCACCTCTTCTTTGTCCCAGACCATCACTAGTGAGTACAGCACTGGGAAATGGACATCTGGATCTTGTTTTAGTTCTCTGGACAGGTCTGATGGTTAGAAATCCTCTTGGTATGACAAAATAAGACTGATTTAGTGAAGATCACAAAGTTGGAAATGAGTAGTTTTCTGCTTGTCTATTGTTAGTTTTACTATATGTCCAGACTGTGTTGTAACACTCTGCTGGTCTTTGTCCAGCTTCTGCTGCTACAGATCTGCAGCCTGTGTCCTCCGTCCCCTCCAGTGTGGGAGTGACCACGATGGCAGTGGTCAGTGTAACCACAGTGCCATCCTCAGTGACACCAGTCCAGACTATGTCCCTGTTGCCCCAAAGTCTCCCGACTGGCCTGCCCCACCACACCATGTCCCAGCCTCACACCACAGCCACTATCCCAGGCTTCCCCCCAGGGGTCATGCACCCCTTCAGGGTGCCTCTACCAGGCATGCATATCCCACTGCCCGGTAAGACACTCTCTCCTCATCCCAAACCTCTCTACCTCCCTTAACATTACTGACCCTCCACCCCTTTCCATACTGTCATTAGTCATCTCTTCATTTGTTTGTCATCTTAACGTTAGGTCTTACTTTTATTCCTGTACATTTTATATTTTAGTCATTTAGCAGACACTCTTATCCAAAGCAGTAATGAGTCCATTCAGTTTAATCTATGAAAAGTAATAGATTAAACTAATAATTGTGGAGGTAGAATGGTCTCGGTCATGGTTGGAGAGAGAAATAAGCTAATCAGAACTTGTATTTGTAGTTTTTTTTAAATTTTTAAAACTTATTCCACACAACTCCACATTCAGCTCTTTGAAATTTTGTTTATTCTTGCACTGTAGTTATTGGAGAAACAAGTCACTTTTAGTCCTGTAGATAGATGGCAGCATTGCCCATGTTCAGAAAAGGGTCAGCTAGTCGTCTGGAGAAAACAAATGCTGGAGAAAATTAAAATGCCTTTGAGATGATGTCCTATAAAGAAATAGGGCGTTTTTGTTGACTCACTTTGCAATTTTTATTAATTTAAAGGTGCAATATGCAGAAAACCCTCCCGCCATTTCCTGGTTGCTAAAATTCTAATAGTTCGCCTAATTTCAGTTTGTGACAAAACAAGTAATGTCTAGTTCAGAGAGTCAATGTACCATCTAAACCGCTGTGAAATGTCTTTTCAATAACCCAAAATATTGTATTTTCAGCTGTTTGAAACTAGTGTTGAAAACCGAAAGTAAAAGGCGCAAAAACCAAACTTAAGAACGGGAAGCGTAGAAATAGCACACACACAACAGATCTACTGCTTCTTTGACTTGCTTTCAATGAGAATTTTAGATCTATATCTCATATTTCTATGTGAATTTGGTTGGGTCATCCAAAAAGTTACACATTGCAGCTTTAAATGTTTCGTTTAAAAAATATATATATATATATAATTTTAATTCAATTCTTTGCACATCTACATAACCTAATCAGCACTTTATTCATCCATCTGGTTGTTACCAGGAAGAGAATACTACATGTTGTTATCAAAGTGATAGTGGTTGTGGGCCTAGTTTTAATGTGTTGAAATCTGTGTCTGATCTGCCCTGGCAGCTTGCACCTCTCTCCTCCTGTGTTCAACACAATGCTTGCTTGTCCGTTCTTGCAGGTGTAGCAATGATGCAGATAGTAGGAGGTCCCTATATAAAGACAGTCTCCCCCAACCATAACGGTAATTCTTTCAAACATCTCCACTCACTATTCTGTTAGATGGCATGTTAGAGATTTGTTGTGAAAATTATGCTTATAATTTTTGGGCTCTTTTGGCACCGCCAAACAAGGTGGAATATTACTGTTGATTTTTTTTGTAGTTTTATTTCTTCAACATTAGTGAGTTAGACATATTTTAGGACTTTCTGTCTTGTGTTAAATGCTTTTTTTAAAGAGGAGATTTGGGAAGGAGGCATTTTGGATCTTGTATAGTGTTGAACAACCAATAGATGTTTGGACAAAACCGCAATGTGGACTTGTGTCAGTACTGTCGCCGTTATACTGTTTTTAGCTAGATTACTCTTTGCAGGGTTCGATTTTTGAGTGGTAATTTAGTCACTGGTATATAGGTCCTTGTTTTGACAGGCGACACACCTATTTTAGGTTAGGTTATTTTCCCTTTAGTACAGGAAATTCACATTTTATTAATGTTGTATGGTCATTTGATAATCATTTTCTTCTTGTGGCATACCTTGTGTGTTTTTGGTAACATCTCAGTGGCTCAGTTTTAGATGGTACCTGTGTACTCAAGGCTAAGCAAAGAAGGCCCTATATTTACAATTAGAAAATTAGGTCAAAGTATTGGAACTAAGACCTTTATATTTCAGGTGAATTCTCATGGGCTCTAAAATACATGCAGTGCATTCGGAAACTATTCAGACCCCTTTACTTCTCCAAATGTTGTTACATTACAGCCTTATTCTAAAATGTATACACAAAATAATAATTCCTCAATCTATACACACTACCCCATAATGACAAAGCAAAAACAGGTTTTCTGAAAATTTTGCAAGAAATAACAAAAAAAAATGAATTATCACATTTACACATCATGCTACAAGCTTGTCACACCTGTATTTGGGAGGTTTCTCCCATTCTTCTCTGCAGATCCTCTCAAGCTCTGTCAGGTTGGATGGGGAGCGTTGCTGCACAGCTATTTTCAGGTCTCTCCAGAGATGTTCGATCGGGCTCAAGTCCGGGCTCTGGCCGGGCTACTCAAGGACATTGAGACTTGTCCCGAAGCCACTCCTGTGTTGTCTTAGCTGTGTGCTTAGGGTCGTTGTCCTGTTGGAAGGTGAACCTTCGCCCCAGCCCCATCAAGGATCTCACTACTTTGCTCCGTTGATCTTTCCCTCAATCTTGACTAGTCTCCCAGTCCTTGCCTCTGAAAAACATCCCCACAACATGATGCTGCCACCCACGCTTCACCGTAGGGATGGTGCCAGGTTTCTTCCAGACGTGACGCTTGGCATTCAGGCCAAAGAGTTTATTCTTTGTTTCATCAGACCAGAGAATCTTGTTTCTCTTGGTCTGAGTGTCTTTAGGTGCCTTTTGGCAAACTCCAAGTGGGCTGTCTTGCCTTTTACTGAGGAGTGGCTTCCATCTGGCCACTCTACCACAAAGGCCTGATTGGTGGAGTGCTGCAGAGATGGTTGTCCTTCTGGATGGTTCTCCCATCCCCACAGAGGAACTCTAGAACTCTGTCATAGTGACCATCGGGTTCTTGGTCACCTCCCTGACCAAGGCCCTTCTCCCCCGATTGCTCAGTTTAGCCAGGCGGCCAGCTCTAGGAAGAGTCCTGGTGGTTCCAAACTTCTTCCATTTAAGAATATTGGAGGCCACTTTGTTCTTGGGGATCTTCAATACTGAATAAATGTTTTGGTACCCTTCCCCAGATCTGTGCCTTGACACAATCCTGTCTCGGAGCTCTACGGACAATTCCTTCGACCTCATGGCTTGGTTTTTGCTCTGACATGCACTGTCAACTGTGGGACCTTATATAGACAGGTGTGTGCCTTTCCAAATCATGTCCAATCAATTTTAATTTACCAGGTGGACTCCAAGTTGTAGAACATCTCAAGGATGATCAATGGAAACAGGATGCACCTGAGCTCAATTTCAAGTCTCATAACAGGGTCTGAATACTTCTGTAAATACTTAATTTGCAAACATTTCTTAATCTATTTTCACTTGGTTATTATGGGGTATTGTGTGTAGATTGCAAACAATATATATATATTTAATACATTTTAGAATAAGACTGTAACGTAACAAAATGTGGAAAAAAGTCAAGTGGTCTGAATACTTCTGAAGGCTCTGTACGTCCTCAATAACACAGCATTTTCCTTTTGGACCTTTAACCCAAATGGAAGTAGATGCCCTACCCGCCCCTTGCTTTATGGCTTTGTTAGATGTGCAGTAGAATGGGTTTATCAGACATGAATGTGTCTTAAGAAGTATTCTGTGTGTATTTGCCCTTCCACAGGTATGCTGCCTGGCATGGGCCCTCTCTCTGTTCCCATGATGCACCACCCTCAGTTGGCCCTGGCGGCGCCCGCCTTGTCAGGCCTCCAGTTCCCAGAGTGGTCTGAGTACAAACGGCCGACGGGAAACCTACTACTACAACAACCGCACACTGGAGTCCACCTGGGACAAACCCCAGGAACTACGGGAGAAAGGTTGGTCTACTTAAAGCTTTGGATCTCTCCACCAGCTAGCATTCATGCTCGATCGATTTAAGTGAGATTTTTAGATGTTGCATATCTAATGTTGTGTGAATTTTTCCTCTCCTGTAGAGAAAGAGGCAGAGAAGGCCAAAGAGAGACAGCAGGCCCTGGAGGAGGAGGCTATGGAGATGGAGGATGAACAGCCTAAAAAGAGCTCCCTAAGGAGGTGAAGGAGGTGAGAGGAGACCTGGAGCCATCTACTAGTCACACATCATTCTGGCTGCATTTTATCATTTTCAAACGGTCTAATTATTAAATGTCATCTACCTTAATAAAAGTTGTATCCCTTTCATTGAGCAGGTTAAGGAGGAGGAGATGACTGAAGAGGAGAAAGCAGCACAGAAAGCCAAGCCCGTGGCCACTAACCAATCCCTGGCACTCCTGGTATGTAACAGAAAGCCAAGCCTGTGGCCACTAACCCAATAGCTGCCACTCCCTGGTATGTAACAGAAAGCCAAGCCCGTGGCCACTAACCAATAGCTGCCACTCCTGTATGTAACAGAAAGCCAAGCCCGTGGCCACTAACCCAATAGCTGCCACTCCCTGGTATGTAACAGAAAGCCAAGCCCGTGGCACTAACCAATAGCTGCCACTCCTGGTATGTAACAGAAAGCCAAGCCGTGGCCACTAACCCAATAGCTGCCACTCCCTGGTATGTAACAGAAAGCCAAGCCCGTGGCCACTAACCCAATAGCTGCCACTCCCTGGTATGTAACAGAAAGCTAAGCCCGTGGCCACTAACCCAATAGCTGCCACTCCCTGGTATGTGCCACTGATGGTAAGAGAGCTATGTGCTGTTGTATGGAGGCGGAACTTGCATCAGTCACACGCCCTATTGAACTTGTGTGTGTAGGTGTATTGTGTGGACCGGTGACGAGCGTGTTTTCTACTACAATCCCACCACGCGTCTCTCCATGTGGGACCGGCCCGAGGAGCTGGTGGGGCGGGCCGACGTTGACAAGAACATCCAGGAACCACCTCATAAGAGAGGCCTGGAGGACGCCACCAGGAAGCTGGGTACGACCACACACAGGCACACTCATCCTGCCTCTGTAGGTGTTCATGACGATGGTCTCATCACTTCTCTCCCTCAGGAATCAGCAAAGAGGAGCTGGAGCAGGCAGCAGAGGAAGCTCTGGAGGATGAGCCTGTGAAGGCCAAGAAGAGGAAGTAAGTCCCCAGTCCTCTCCACCCAAGGGCCCAGCACACTTTACTAGGGGGCAGTAACAGCATGACAAAGCACTCAGTCATTCTTCATCGTCTGAACAGATAAAACAGCATGTACAAATTGAAATCAACCCATGATGTACTCGGGCTAAAAAATATCTCAATTCTTAGTTTAAGGATAAGTTAGGGTGTTTGGTCGTGAAACCTAAATTGCTTGATTTTTGTATTTTCCTCTGGGGGTGGAGGGACTGACTCTTTCTGTGGGAAGTAGTTTTTAACCCAGCTTGTACTGACTTAGTAAAGCCTATGATGTCTTCACTGGTTCTGTTAAAGTGGTCAATCGATGGTCACTGTCCAGGTTACCCAATCAGTCACTGTTTCCCATCAGTGCCCTCCAAGCCTGCCTCTCCCGCTACCCTAAACACTGGTCCCGTTGCACAAGAGACTATTTTTCAGGGAAAAGGCCTGTAGAACACATGGTGATGCCAACAAGGTAACCAAGGTAACCACCTTGCTTGACCTCCTTCTTCTAGAACTACAGCTTTAGGAACCCCAATGAAGACGTTCACCTCCCCGTCTCGCCATAGCTATATGTGGTAATGGAACACTGAATACAAATCCAAGACCGTGAATATCAGTGGTCAGGTATTTGACAAATCCTCCCCCTCTCAATCTTTATAAACTGTAGGACCTGTGCAAGACCCAACTTATATCATTTAGAGTCCACTCATTTGGTAGAGATGGACGGTAATTGATCAGTCAAGTATAGCAGAACGCCTGGGTAGAGAACATAGAAGAACATACTGTATCATTTCCCCAATTGAAGAAGTAAAGTTGCACCCCAGGCCAGCCCCCTAACCCCCCCCGTCTATCACCCTCCCCTGTGCCTGGGCCTTGACGTCTTCCCTCTGCTTGCAGGAAGGAGGAAGTGATGAAAGAGGCGGACTCTGAGAAAGAGGCAGCCATGGAGGCGGAGCTGAAGGCGGCCCGAGAGCGGGCCATCGTGCCCCTGGAGAAGCGCATGACACAGTTCAGGGACATGCTGCTGAAGAGAGGGGTAAAACACTTCAATCCAACGCAATACTGTAACGTTAGACACATTAATCTGAATGGAAGCCCACCAAGGTACACTCTTAAGTTACTTCTCCTTGTCTTTGGTGTTTTATTCCTGTTCTTCCTGCCTCTATCCCTGACCTCTATCTTATGCCCAGTTGATTGACAAGTACATTTCTGTTTATGTTTTGGTAATACTTCAAAAAAGTACATTCATAAAAGTTAGTTAAACATGTTATGTGCATATCTATAATAGTGTTGAATTGTAATGATAGACTAAGAATTTAACATTTCACTATTCTTTGTAGGGAAGAAATGATTTTATATCTATTTATTGTACATAATGGCGACTTAAAAAAAAAATGATATCTATTTTTTGAAAATGACATGCACATGCTGTAATGGATCAGTGTTTGGTTTTTCCAATACATTCATCAGATCTATATGTCTCCAGGCCTACCCTGCCAATGGCGGTCTTTATGTTCCTTGTTTACGAACTGGCATGCAGAGTAGATAATAGCTTGATGTCATTATGTTGTCATGTCCTCTAATTTGGGATCAGCTTTCATGTGTTCAGCTTCCTATTTCTGTATTACATGAATTATGTATCAACTTCTCTATCCTGGAAACTGTTGTTCAGAACCAAAAGAGGCATATTGCAACTTTGACGCATCCAAAGCAGAGATAAAACTAATTGGATTGTAAAATGTATTAAACTTCCCAAGCAGGGGAGTTATTGGTGCCTGGCTGCTCTCTGGAGCCTTTTCCAAGAGTACCACCAGGTGTGATGCAGGCCTTTATTGCATTGCTCTGCTGTAATTGCATTGTTCCTTTGGGTGTCACTAGTTTGAGGAGTAAAACGTGACTCATTCCAACCCTTTTAGATTTGAGGGGGATTGATTGGGCCGACGGGGGATTATTTTCCCCCCGAAGGAAATCAATTTGACTGATGACTGAAAGTGTTATGTGACTGTTGTTGAAGCCCACCTTGATTGGCCTGGTCTCACGCCCTCTGACCCCGTGCCCACAGGTCTCAGCGTTCTCTACGTGGGAGAAAGAGCTGCACAAGATAGTGTTTGATCCACGATACCTGCTGCTTAACCCCAAAGAGAGAAAGCAGGTATTGTACACTAACAGAACTCATTTATCATTTTAGTTTTTATTTGTTTCCATATTCAGTCATATTATGAGCTGTGTTTCCCTTTGATTGAAAGATCAGAGCTCTGCAGTCAGGTGGAATATGTATTTCCCAAGGGGTTATCTGGCAGTTCTGTCTTTATTTATGCTAACTGTTGTTCCATGCGTGTCTGCTGATCCTGTGCAGGTGTTTGACCAGTATGTGAAGACCCGAGCTGAGGAGGAGAGGAAAGAGAAGAAGAATAAACTGATGCAGTGTAAGGACGAGTTCAGGAAGATGATGGAGGAGGCCAAGCTCACTGCCAGGTCAGACCTCACTACAAACACTAGTTAACACGTTACCAGTCAGGTGATTAGTTAATACGTTACCGGTCGGGTGGTTTAGTTAATACGTTACCAGTCAGGTGGTTTAGTTAACACGTTACCAGTCAGGTGATTAGTTAATACGTTACCGGTCGAGTGGTTTCTAGTATATACGTTACCAGTCAGGGTGGTTTAGTTAATACGTTACCAGTCAGCGTGGTTTAGTTAACACGTTACCAGTCAGGTGATTAGTTAATACGTTACCGGTCGGGTGGTTTTAGTTACATACGTTACGTGCAGGTGGTTTTTAGTTAATACGTTACCAGTCAGGTGGTTTAGTTAATACGTTACCAGTCAGGTGGTTTAGTTAACACGTTACCAGTCAGGTGATTAGTTAATACGTTAACGGTCAGGTGATTTAGTTAACACGTTAACGGTCAGGTGATTTAGTTAACACGTTACCAGTCAGGTGGTTTAGTTAATACGTTACCGGTCAGGTGATTAAGATAATACGTTACCGGTCAGGTGGTTTAGATAATATGTTACCGGTCAGGTGGTTTAGTTAACGCGTTACCGGTCAGGTGATTTAGTTAACGCGTTACCGGTCAGGTGATTTAGTTAACGCGTTACCGGTCAGGTGATTAAGATAACGCGTTACCGGTCAGGTGATTAAGATAACGCGTTACCGGTCAGGTGATTAAGATAACACGTTAGCGGTCAGGTGATTTAGTTAATACGTTACCAGTCAGGTGATTAAGATAATACGTTACCAGTCAGGTGGTTTAGTTAATACGTTACCAGTCAGGTGGTTTAGTTAATACGTTACCGGCCAGGTGATTAAGATAATACGTTACCGGCCAGGTGATTAAGATAATACGTTACCGGTCAGGTGATTAAGATAATATGTTACCGGTCAGGTGGTTTAGTTAATACGTTACCGGTCGGGTGGTTTAGTTAACGCGTTACCGGTCGGGTGGCTAGTGTCTCTCAGGGAACTAAGAGTTGCTGTGTTGTTTGTTTCAGGACAACGTTCAGTGAGTTTGCCTCCAAGCACGCCAAGGACACACGGTTCAAGGCCATAGAGAAGATGAAGGACCGGGAGACCATCTTTATCGAGTTCATGGCCGCTCTCAAGAAGAAAGAGAAGGAGGACTCCAAGAACAGAGGAGAGAAGGTGAGCGCTGGACTGGAAACCTCCATGGCCACTGAAAACAGTAGCCTGAGGAAGTGATATGCTGGACAAGTAACTACATACCTGGATTGTGTGCTTAGTGAAACCTGGAAACGTTTGGAATATCTGATCGTGTTTATGTCCCTATTGTAAACCTGGTCTCTGTCCCAGGTGAAGCAGGACTTCTTTGAGTTGCTTGGTGACCACCAGCTGGATGGAGGGCAGCGCTGGAGCAAGGTGAAGGACAGGCTGGAGGGAGACCCTCGCTACAAGTCTGTGGAGAGCTCCAACACCAGAGAGGAACTCTACAAGCAGTATGTGGACAAGCAGGCCAAGGTGGGAGGAACAGGATATCACCTCAGAGGCTGCCCTTACTGTTCATATACTCACCGACTCCAGCTTGTCATCTGACATTTAACCCCATTCAGTGTCACGCTCTTAGATGCTGTTTAGCCTGTTGACGTGATGGCTGTCAAGATGCCTGTAATGATTGCATGCCTCTGTGTATATGATGATGTTTTTGATGGTGTCTCTCTGCCTCCAGAACATGGACTCTGATAAGGAGAAGGAGCTGGAGCGTGCCGCCAGGATAGAGGCCAGTCTGAGGGAGAGGGAGCGCGAGGTGCAGAAGGCCCGCTCTGAGCAGACCAAGGAGATCGACAGAGAACGGGAGCAGCATAAGAGGGAGGAAGCCATCCAGCACTTCAGAGCCCTCATGTCAGATATGGTGAGCTCACACCATCCGCTGAAGTTGGTTTACCCAATAAGGCACCGACAGGACTACATTTGTAGCTGAGAACTTGGGTGAACCAAACATTTATTTAGATTAAACCCAGTTTGATATGGCCACTGGAAGATCATCTCAGCCAGGCAGATCAGAGACAAGAAAGGAAACGTTGTTTTTAGATTGACCTTGTTAATGACCAGACTTGTACACTGATTTGTATGATGTGGACGAGGAACCATGTGCCAGGTCTTAATGCAGCTGGTGTGTTGTGATCAGGTGAGGTCGTCGGACGCGTCGTGGTCAGACACCCGGCGTAACCTGCGTAAGGACCACCGCTGGGAGTCCGCCTCTCTGCTGGAGAGAGACGAGAAGGAGAAACTGTTCAACGAACACGTTGAGGCGCTCTCCAAGAAGAAGAAGGAGAACTTCAGACAGCTACTGGACGAGACCGTCATGGTGAGAGACAACGTTTGGGCTGGTGTTACGCTGTCATTACAGGGCATATATGTACACCAACACAGATGCATTAAATGTAAACTCACCGCAGTCCATCAGTGTATTAATATGCTGCTGATATAAAGGTGGTACTGTAAACCTCCAAGTCATATACTGTGTGCATGTCATTCAGATAGAGTATTGTCCTGTGACGGATGACTTGGTAGTTCGTGCTTTGATTGAGTGTTTGCCACAGATCACACTGACCACCACGTGGAAGGAGGTGAAGAAGATCATTAAAGAGGATCCTCGCTGTATCAAGTTCTCCAGTAGTGACAGAGTAAGATCTTTCTCTTTTACCTTGCTGTGTTCTACTGGTTGAGTCGGCCACCCATGTACTCTGTGTTCTACTGGCTGAGTCGGCCACCCATGTACTCTGTGTTCTACTGGTTGAGTCAGCCACCCATGTACTCTGTGTTCTACTGGCTGAGTCGGCCACCCATGTACTCTGTGATCTACTGGTTGAGTCGGCCACCCATGTACTCTGTGTTCTACTGGTTGAGTCGGCCAACCCATGTACTCCTGTGCTCTACTGGTTTGAGTCGGCCACCCATGTACTCTGTGTTCTACTGGTTGAGTCGGCCACCCATGTACTCTGTGTTCTACTGGTTGAGTCGGCCACCCATGTACTCGGTTAACACCAGGCAAAGACGCTGAGCGGTTCGTCTTCTTTTGGTTTGTAGAAAAAACAGAGGGAGTTTGAAGACTACATCAAAGACAAGTACATCACAGCCAAAGCTGACTTCAGAACGCTTCTGAAAGAGACCAAGTTCATCACTTACAGGTGAGTACAGCAACGGGCTGGATTGTGACATTCTTTCACTGGTAGCTGGGTATCACAGGTTGGTTCATTTTAATGGCATTTATACTTGTGTAAATTAGGTGTGCTTAAGACTGGAGAGTTTTAAACAATTATTAGATGAATTGAGTCAGTAGGAGGTGCTATTGGTCCATCTGCATTGCCTCTTTACTGACCCCCCCATGTTGTCGTCCTCTCAGGTCGCGGAAGTTGCTCCTGGAGTCTGACCAGCACCTGAAGGACGTGGAGAAGGTTCTGCAGAATGACAAGCGTTACCTGGTGCTGGACTGTGTCCCGGATGAGAGGAGAAAACTCCTCATGTTCTACATCGAGGACCTGGACCGCCGGGGTCCCCCTCCTCCCCCCACCGCCTCGGAGCCCACGCGCCGCTCCACCAAGTGACCAGAGACTGCTAGAAAACCTGAGCATGAACCAGCCCTGCACCTGTTCTAGTGCAGTATTAAACTGTAATGTCCTAATGCCTTGTGGTAAACCTGGAACATCCATCCTTGTATTTATTAAAGTGTCAGTAGTGCAGAGCTCTGGCTCTCCTCTCTACAGGGCCTGATGATGTGCCACTGCTCTAACCCCTGACATCTGACCTTTTGGCTCAGCTGAGGTCACAGGGATCGGCGTAGTAATACATCTGCAGCCACCTATGACGTTAGACAACTGTAAATGATGAACTCTGCTGTTTCTGTGACTCAAGGCATCGCAGGCCTTAGTAACTGTTTTTAGGGTGTCGTTGACATCGACCAACTCACAGTACAGTTTGAATGTTAACGTTTATTCTCAGTGGTTTAATTTTGATGCGTTGCTTTTTCTGTACATGTTTACTGGAATAAAAGCAACTTTTCTTTTTTTAACAATGCAGTCCTGTGATATGTTAATAGTTAATCTAAAAATCTTTAAGTTTAAACTCGGGATCACTGAGCCCATAATAAAGACATGAATATTTAATGTACCTATTTTTTTTATTCGATTTTGTAAAGTTCTTTAAAAAAAATTGCAACAAAAAGCTTGCTACATTGTTTTAATCAATACTACCCGGTAACAGCGGTTCCTCTGCATGTTTTAAAACCTTCATGAAGATAAATAATAAATGAATGAAACGGAAGGGGCAGGAGAGGTCAAAGGGCGTCAAGCGCACACCATCTCAGGGATGCAAAGGTTGAGTTTGTAGAGCCAGTCTCAGGTCATCTCCCCAATGCAAAGCTTCTAAGGAACAAAAAAGTATCGTCCCTGCATGTATGTGCATAACCTTAAACTACAGCAACAACTTAAGAGGGGGAACATTTTAAAATGGACAAACAAAAGATGTTGACAGCCATCGTTCTTCAGTGTTCTGGATGCAACAGAGGGCAACCCTAGATTTACAACATGGGTGCAAGTCTCTGAGGTGGAGCGGATGAAGAGAGCTGCAACGCTGTCTGTGTCTCTTCACAAGTTGCAGTGCGGCCAGAGATTCCCAGCCTTGCGGCCCTCTCCCAGGTGAGTGTGATCAGCCAGTCAGGAGGCTCTATGCTGGTCTGTGCTGCTCCATCCATTAGTTGACCTTGTCTTGGAATATGTAGAGGTTGTTGGTGGCGGCCACGGCGATGATGTTCTCAGAGGGGTGCCAGGCGCTGTGCAGGATCTTCTTGCTGAAGTCCAGGCTGTCCACGCTGATCTCGTCCTTGCGTCTCTTGCCCCCTACACACACCTTCCTGGGCTTCAGGATGGCCCGGGGCTTGCTGTTCTCCCTCGACGCCTCCAGGGTCACGTCACGCTTGGTGTTGCGGTCGAACATGCGGAAGAAGTTGTTGTACGAGCCGGTCATGATCACACTGCGGAGAGAGAGGGGGGGACACATCAATCCCCTTTATCCAACCTTAGCTATTCATACATAGATGTGAACTATCAATAGATCCAGTCACACCGATCCTAACAGTGGCTGTGACTGACCTGTCAGACCCATTCCAGACACATTCAAACTTGTCGAAGATGCAGTCGTTCTCATACAGGGAGCACAGCTTACTCCTCAGGTAGTCATGAACCTGCAAGAGAAAGTACATTGAGATGTATTTTCCAGAGTCGTATGTTCAGATACATATATGGTTCTGGTAGTTTCCAATGCATCCTTTCTTTGGTGCCCAGCAAGAATGTGCAGAAATCATTCAAAACGATGTGATCTATGGCATATCAAAGTCTTGGCACTTCCAGAGAAAAGTGACGAGAGAGTGCTATACTCTACCTGGTAAGTCTCCAGAGGTTTGCTCTCCATGTTGAGGTCCCACACCTTGACCGTGAGGTAGTCCCGTGTTATCAGGTAGCGCCCGCTGTGGCTGAACTTGACATCTGAGATGGACGATATGATCTCGGAGAAGAAGGAGCGGTTACTGGGGTCCTCTGGCTCCTCGAACACTGCAGGGGGAACAGACAGAGGACCAGGCCGTGTTAACGTCTGGCCCAAAAACACTGGAGGAGCAACTCTCTCTGGCTTCCAGCTTCAGTTGATTGATGGATCACTTTCACACTGCACCAGATATTGTATGCCATTGGCTGGCTCTGTTAAACAACTGCTAAATATGCAAAGGGAAAAGTAGAGAACCATTTCTCAGGTTAGCAGACATTTATTCCTCAGTAATAAAGTAGGTAATGGTCATATTTTTCAATGCAAACACATTAATACATCATTATTACATCATTAATACATCATTATTACATCATTAATACATCATTATTACATCATTAATACATCATTATTACATCATTAATACATCATTATTACATCATTAATACATCATTATTACATCATTAATACATCATTATTCACGTATGGGAACTGATAATCAATGTAACTTATTTACGAGTCGATCCATATCCTCTCAAACAGGCTGATAACTGATTTTAAATGCAAATGAAGCTTTTAACAGGCAATAGTTGAACACACAAATACTGCGAGCTTATGGAATGATATTAAATGCAAGACATGTGCCATTGCAGAATTATAATAAGGCTGTGAGTTTGTTCCCTATATAAACCCCTGTCTGTCTATGATCTGACAATGTGTTCAGCAGGGTGGAAAATTATGATTTGGGGTTTAGGGACGGTGCCTTGACTGACCTTGAAACATCAATATCACTGTGGGTGTGTGTGTGGGTACTGTTGGGGATTTGGATAAACTCAGAGCCATGAAGGAATACACACTGCCTCCTGTGGACTTTTGGTCCACCATTTACATAGAACTAGTTCATGGAAAGATGGCAAAAACCACTGGAGGGGAAAACATCGATAAAATCCCCCTTGGCCTCACTGCGCTCCCTGTTTCCCTCCATTTCCACCTCAACAATCTTATTTTCCAATAATGTCTTACAGAAACAAGTCCACCTGCAGCTTAGTATCAGTTCAACTAAATATAGCATGCAAGACATTACGTTCCCAACCACTGTGCCAGGACTCACCTGGGTCCCATCACACAAATACTCGTTAGATCACTGTGAGGCAAATGACTAAGTGGAACAATAGCAATGAAAAGACGTATCCACGGGGGCTTCAGAGCCTACGATAGACACACTGCTTCTGCTTAGGGCTAGGAGGTTTTCTGATCATGTGACCTGACCAGTACATGGACAACTCGGGTCCAGAGGTGTTCCTAGTCAACTAAACACTCCTGGCCCTTATAATAGAGCCTGCTGGCAATATTCAGTATATGAGTGGTTTGGGATGTGGCTGAGGCAGCCTTACGTTTGGAGTGGTTGTCACACAGTGCTGAGGCCCTCATGTCACACAGTCGGATGGAGCCCTTGCTACTGCTGTAAACGAAGGTGTTACACTGGTTGGGTTGGAACTCTGCTGCTGTGATCACCTCCGTCAGCATCTCCATGTTGGCCGGCTTGATGTCCACGATGTCTGAGGTGTTGGGGTGAAGGAACTCAACCACATAGAGGAGTACTGATGCAATTCACAGCTTACAGTTTGAGACTTTAAACTAGCTATTGGACAAGAGAAGGAAAGGAGAAAAACATAGCAACCCATTAGAAGCAAAAAATAAAGAAATTAAAACAATAAAACAGCTTGAGAAAAATGAACAGCAAAAACCAGCGCTGGTCAGAGTGAGGGAAATGACAGCAGGTCCCTCAGTGAGAACTGAGAAGAGGCTTTTTAGCCAGCAGCACTGTGATTGATAGAGTAACGAGGCTCAGTAAATAAGAAGCTCAATATGTGCCCAGGGCCCCACAGCTCAGTCATCCAATCTGCTGTCTATAGGGCATCTCATCTGTGATCCACAGGGAACCTCAAAGTGAAAATCAATGTTGATCGATGGGGATGTGTTCCTGTTTTAAGATGACCTCGTTGGCTTCTGGGAAGGGGATGCAGATGACAGACAAACAGAAGAAAGAAAGAAAATCCAAAGTGAGACAACCTCTTTATATGAGCTCCTTAGCCATCAGTCTAGCAGTCTATGTTTGTTGAGAGAAGGATACTGAAACTTCTGTTGGTGCTCTCCAGGTTCCACAGGTTAATTCTCAGGTCATCTGTGGACATGTAGGTCTCGTAGTCACTGTTCACAGAGATGGAGTTGATGTGGTACGTGTGGGCATTGGAGAATACTCGCCTGGGAGTGGCTTCCACCATCAGGTCCATGGGCTGCAGCACTGGTACCTGGGGGAGAGAGAGAGAGCGAGAGAGAGAGATAGAGAGAGAACCAGTATTTCAGTATGGGCTGTTCATGTCTCAGACTGAGCTCCTACAGCCATAATGAGTAACCCCATGTTGTCACAGGGAGTAGGGGCCCTTAATGACGGCAAATCTCAGCCGGGGCCCCTACACACCCGCCACACGGCAGGGGGCCCCCACAGAGACCCAGTCCCCCACTACGCAGTGCCTCGTCTGCCACACTCACACAGTTCAAGGGCTCATTCCTCTACAAATGTTCCAGATTTTTCCTCGAATGCTCCTCGCAATTTAGACTAATGTAACGCCAACTCAGGGGAATCAGCAGGAGGCTTGATGCCACATGATCCTATATACGCTTCAGCAAGCACAGCTAATGAAGTCACTGAAACCTTCAACAAAGAGTTGCAGTCTGTTTTGGAATACACTGGTCCTGAACATCTCTAAAACTAAGAGCATTGTATTTGGGACAAATCATTTCTTAAGTGCTAGACCTCAGCTGAATCTGGTATTGAATGGTGTGGCTGTTGAACAAGTTGAGGAGACTAAATTACTTGGCGTTACCTTAGATTGTAAACTGKCATGGTCAAAACATATAGATTCACTGGTTGTAAAGATGGGGAGAGGTCTAGCCTTGATAAAGAGATGCTCTGCTTTTTTGACACCACACTCCAAAAAGCAAGTTCTGCAGGCTCTAGTTTTGTCTAATCTTGATTATTGTCCAGTCGTGTGGTCCAGTGCTGCAAGGAAAGACCTAGTTAAGGTGCAGCTGTCCCAGAACAGAGCGGCACGTCTTGCTCTTCATTGTAATCAGAGGGCTGATATTAATACTATGCTGCCAGTCTCTCTTGGCTAAGAGATGAGGAGAGACTGACTGCATCACTTCTTCTTTTTATAAGAAACATTAATGTATTGAAAATCCCAAATTGTTTGCATAGTCAACTTACACACAGCTCTGACACACACACTTATCCCACCAGACATGCCACCAGGGGTCTTTCCATAGTCCCCAAATCCAGAACAAATTCAAGAAAACGTACAGGATTATATAGAGCCCTTATTGCCTGGAACTTCCATCTCATATTGCTCAAATAAACAGCAAACCTGGTTTCTACAAACACACACACAACAATTAAATGCCCCCCAGCCTGTCTCCCCACAGACACACACACACACACACACACACACACACACACACACACACACACACAACACACACACACACACACACACACACACACACACACACACACACACACACACACACAAACACACACACACACACACACCCACACACACACACACACACACACGCACACGCACACACACAACACTTGGAATGAGATTTCTACAGTTCTCAGCCATAATCCCTCATTCTCTGATGGTCTATAGGCTCAGCACGGAGAAGGGGAAAGCAAAATATTCAGCAGAGAGAGAGACAAAGAGAGAAACAGGAAGAGAGACAGAGAGAGAAACAGGGAGAGAGACAGAGACAGATAGAGACAGAGAGAGAAACAGGGAGAGAGACAGAGACAGATAGAGAGAGAAACAGGGAGAGAGACAGAGAGAGAGACAGAGAGAGAGACAGAGACAGATAGAGGAGAAACAGGGAGAGAGACAGAGAGAGAGACAGAACAGATAGGAGCTACCCCTTTGTTAAGAGAGGGGGGGTTAACGAGGGGTGGAAACTCAGGATACTTGACAACGAGGACTCTGAGTCAGCTAATATAAATCTCTATAAGTCTGGAACAGTAATGGTACAGGGCAACCCCAAACAGTTTCAGCTGGACTTTCACCTATCAAAGAATTAGCCCAGCAGGAGAAGCTCTCCCTTGATAAAGATACCCCACCCCAAGCGGGTCAGACCAGACCTCTTCATCATATAACCCCACAGACGAGCAACCCTCAGCAGACAGTCAACCTCCCAGCACAGAGTACTTCTCCCTCATTGAAATGAAGGATAAATTCACCCAGCTGGAGGTAAGGCAGGTGGAGCTGGAACAGCAGGAAAACTAAAAAGACTTCCACCCTGCTACAATACAGCGGGTAAACGCAAGCATTTCCCGTGACTGTGCCTCAAAACCAAATGTTTTCCTGGCCCACCACTCCACCCTGGACTTGAACAGCCTCTATGACCAGGTCCACCTCTACAAAGCAGCAGTGCCCACCTTTGCCCGGACTCTAAAGGACATCGCTCTCAAACGCAGCGCCAACACACTTCACAAAGGAGCAACAGATCAATAGACACCCCACCCAGACCAGCGAGACACCCTCCAAGACCTGCAGGACCCCCCCCCTGGACCTACACATAGAGGCCCACGCCAAGAGGACTTACATCCAGAACACAGCACCCCCAGACACATCCACACCCACACCACAACCAATCAACACCCCCCCACATCAACCATGCCCACACCCCATTTAGGCCCCCCTCAGATCAGACCTATGCCACTCCTGCCCACCCCATGCACCCCACCCCGCAAAGAGGGCATCAACATGGAAGTCACACATACGCCCAGGTAGTGAGCGGGCAAACAGGCCCAACCCCCACTCTTACACTCGCCCAAGCCAACGGCATGTACCAGATGCTCAGCAGGCTCTGCTCACAATTACTGGCCTGAGGCCAAACCACGACCAACAACATTGGACACTTTATGGAACAAAAAGCCTTCACTATATCATCCTGGAATATCCAAGGCCTGAGGTCATCTGCCTTTGGCCTAAAGAGCAGGAACCCGGACTTCACCAAAGAAATCGGTAATACAGACATTGTCATCCTGCAAGAAACATGGTATAGAGGAGACGGACCCACTGGTTGCCCTCTAGGTTACAGAGAGCTGGTAGTCCCATCCACCAAACTACCAGGTGTGAAACAGGGAAGAGACTCAGGGGGTATGCTAATTTGGTATAGAGCAGACCTAACTCACTCCATTAAATTAATCAAAACAGGAACATTTTACATTTGGCTAGAAATTCAAAAGGAAATTATCTTAACAGAGAAAAATGTCCTCCTGTGTGCTACCTATATCCCCCCACTAGAATCCCCATACTTTAATGAAGACAGCTTCTCCATCCTGGAGGGGGAAATCAATCATTTCCAGGCCCAGGGACATTGATTAGTCTGTGGCGACCTAAATGCCAGAACTGGACAAGAACCTGACACCCTCAGCACACAGGGGACAAACACCTGCCTGCAGGTGACAGCATTCCCTCCCCCATATGCCCCCCTAGGCACAACTATGACAACATAACCAACAAAAACGGGTCACACTCCTGCAGCTCTGTCGCACGCTGGGTATGTACATAGTCAATGGTAGGCTTCGAGGGGACTCCTATGGTAGGTACACCTATAGCTCATCTCTTGTTAGTAGCATTGTAGACTACTTTATCACTGACCTCAACCCAGAGTCTCTCAGAGCGTTCACAGTCAGCCCACTGACACCCCTATCAAGACCACAGCAAAATCACAGTCTACTTGAACAGAGCAATACTCAATCATGAGGCATCAAAGCCAAAGGAACTGAGTAACCATTAAGAAATGCTATAGATGGAAGGAATGCAGTTTGGAAACCTACCAAAAAACAATTAGGCAACAACAAATTCAATCCCTTTTAGACAACTTTCCTGGGTAAAACGTTCCACTGCAATAGCGAAGGTGTAAACTTGGCAGTAGAAAATCTTAACAGTATATTTGACCTCTCAGCTTCCCTATCAAATCTAAAATCTCAAATAGAAAACCGAAGAAAATGAACAACAATGACAAATGGTTTGATGAAGAAATGCAAAAATCTAAGAAAGAAATTGAGAAACCTGTCCAACCAAAAACATAGAGACCCGGAAAACCTGAGTCTACGCCTTCACTATGGTGAATCACTAAAACAATACAGAAATACACTACGGAAAAAGAAGGAACAGCATGTCAGAAATCAGCTCAATGTAATTGAAGAATCCATAGACTCTAACCAATTCTGGGAAAATTGGAAAACACTAAACAAACAAACAACACAAAGAATTATCTATCGCA